>NC_134878.1:1317500-1330000 GCF_041734735.1 Babylonia areolata | reverse complement strand
ACCAAAACGTTTGCAAAATAAATAAAACTTCCATGCTTAGCAAAAGAAGTTCCTGTTTGAACAAAAAAGGATAATAATGACTGCTCTTGTTGTTGGGTCAGAATATCAGATCAAAGTGCCAAGTTTAGAGAATACAAAAAATATAAATATAACAGTAAATGCAGTTTGCATATAATTAGGCTTCATTATTTTTTTTTTTTTTTTGGTGCCCATCCCAGAGGTGCAATATTGTTTTAAACAAGATGACTGGAAAGAACTGAATTTTCCCTATTTTTATGCCTAATATGGTGTCAACTGACAAAGTATTTGCATAGAAAATGTAAATGTAAGTTTACCACGGACACACAGACACACACACAGACACACACACAGCCAACCGAACACCGGGTTAAAACATAGACTCACTTTGTTTACACAAGTGAGTCAAAAAGAAAGAAAAAGGGTGGCGCCGCACTTGGCGACGCTTTCCCATTGAGGACAGCAGTCCGAATTCCACACGGAGCAGTCTCTTCTGACAAAATGTAATACACTGCACTACACCACACCACACCACACTACACTACACTACAAACTACACTACAGATGTTCCCACTACTTTGTTTAATCGGAGACAAAACCAAGCCCATATTCAGATGAACAAAGACACATTTTGGTCACCCAGCTGTCCTGACTTCAAGCGTCTTCCTCGCAACATCAAATTGTCCTTCAAGCTTCCAAAGGAATCAGTCCTCTTCCATTTGGATTTCAGCCGATGATGGCTGCGTCTAACAACAGAAAGAATGCGTTCTTGAAATCTATTTGTTTTATCGTGAGCAAGAGGTTTCACCCCCTCCCATCGTTTACTTTACACTGTGTGTTTCAGCCATTAAAGTGATCGATTAATTGATTGAAGAGTTTGCCTTTCTACACCTGGGGGAGATTCATGACAATCAGCATGGACATTTTCACGATGGACGGCAGATTTTTCCAAGCTTTAAACTTCAGCGCCATGTGTGATTGGTTGCACCTGGGAATTAGATGGTTTGACGAATAAATCAAGAGGAGCATTACTGAGAATATATCACAATAATAACCTGTCGTGGCACAAAGCAAAGCGAGTTTTGGCTGCACGCTCGGAATTCTGCATGTACACGCAACACTTAAAAACGTGCGGAGGAAAATATATAGAAATATTCAGAATCATTGACAACTAGCGTAGTAGGACTATTACATAACTGCCTCTCTCTTGCAGTTAAAGAAATACCTTTACGAAGTACTATGGTGTTTCTTCTTGCTAACGTTTCACTGGAGTGACGTGTCTGCGCAATGGAAGCTTCAACTGTCTGTGATCCTAAATCGTCTGACTCAAAGCGGCGCCATCAGCTAATAAAAACATTAATAATTTAAATACATGAAGCGACAGAAAGCAACAGACCTTTCATTATTCATGACTTCAATTGTCAACTTGCCGGAAAGAACAAAGACAAAAAGGAATCAAACTGGACATAACCATCTCCCTGCTTTATTCCCAGCTGTGCAGTTTATTGGATTTGTACAGAAACCCCAGTGAACGTTTAGCCAGAGGTTTCCATTGCCTCAATCAAACGTTCTTTCAGAATCTGTGAAAATAACAGACAATTTTCCATCTGAATGTATGTGTAAGTGCAATCGCTAGGTGAGCACAACACTGTCTACTCCACAGCTGAAGATGCTGCTGTTGTTTGATGGCCACCTTTCACTCTACGTTTCTCTTCCTGGTCTTGTTATCTGTTGTTGGACGTTTTATTACTCACAACACTCCGGGTTCCCCTGTATCACCTGGTGTTATTGCATCGCCGTTATCAGTCACTGGCAAACTAATCGATTCAGCCGAATTCTACAGACCTATGTCATTATCAAAAATATCATTGAATAATCTGAGGACAGAAAGTGATGCAGAGAGAGAGAGAGAGAGAGAGAGAGAGAGAGACAGACAGACAGACAGACAGACAGACTGACAGACCGACAGAGAGGCAGAGAGAGACAGAGAGATAACGAGACATGAGGAGAGACAAGTAGAAACAGTGAAACACGTGGAGGACGGTATACAGACACGGTCACGGACAAAGTAGAGAACATCACAGACAAGTAGAAACAGTGGAACATGTGGAGGACGGTATGGAGACACGGTCACGGACAAAGTAGAGAACATCACAGACAAGTAGAAACAGTGGAACATGTGGAGGACGGTATGGAGACACCGTCACGGACAAAGTAGAGAACATCACAGACAAGTAGAAACAGAGTGGAACATGTGGAGGACGGTATGGAGACACCGTCACGGACAAAGTAGAGAACATCACAGACAAGTAGAAACAGAGTGGAACATGTGGAGGACGGTATGGAGACACCGTCACGGACAAAGTAGAGAACATCACAGACAAGTAGAAACAGAGTGGAACATGTGGAGGACGGTATGGAGACACCGTCACGGACAAAGTAGAGAACATCACAGACAAGTAGAAACAGAGTGGAACATGTGGAGGACGGTATGGAGACACGGTCACGGACAAAGTAGAGAACATCACAGACAAGTAGAAACAGAGTGGAACATGTGGAGGACGGTATGGAGACACCGTCACGGACAAAGTAGAGAACATCACAGACAAGTAGAAACAGAGTGGAACATGTGGAGGACGGTATGGAGACACCGTCACGGACAAAGTAGAGAACATCACAGACAAGTAGAAACAGAGTGGAACATGTGGAGGACGGTATGGAGACACGGTCACGGACAAAGTAGAGAACATCACAGACAAGTAGAAACAGAGTGGAACATGTGGAGGACGGTATGGAGACACCGTCACGGACAAAGTAGAGAACATCACAGACAAGTAGAAACAGAGTGGAACATGTGGAGGGCGGTATGGAGACACCGTCACGGACAAAGTAGAGAACATCACAGACAAGTAGAAACAGAGTGGAACATGTGGAGGGCGGTATGGAGACACCGTCACGGACAAAGTAGAGAACATCACAGACAAGTAGAAACAGAGTGGAACATGTGGAGGACGGTATGGAGACACCGTCACGGACAAAGTAGAGAACATCACAGACAAGTAGAAACAGAGTGGAACATGTGGAGGGCGGTATGGAGACACCGTCACGGACAAAGTAGAGAACATCACAGACAAGTAGAAACAGAGTGGAACATGTGGAGGGCGGTATGGAGACACCGTCACGGACAAAGTAGAGAACATCACAGACAAGTAGAAACAGAGTGGAACATGTGGAGGGCGGTATGGAGACACGGTCACGGACAAAGTAGAGAACATCACAGACCAGTAGAAACAGAGTGGAACATGTGGAGGACGGTATGGAGACACGGTCACGGACAAAGTAGAGAACATCACAGACAAGTAGAAACAGAGTGGAACATGTGGAGGACGGTATGGAGACACGGTCACGGACAAAGTAGAGAACATCACAGACAAGTAGAAACAGAGTGGAACATGTGGAGGACGGTATGGAGACACCGTCACGGACAAAGTAGAGAACATCACAGACAAGTAGAAACAGAGTGGAACATGTGGAGGACGGTATGGAGACACGGTCACGGACAAAGTAGAGAACATCACAGACAAGTAGAAACAGAGTGGAACATGTGGAGGACGGTATGGAGACACGGTCACGGACAAAGTAGAGAACATCACAGACAAGTAGAAACAGAGTGGAACATGTGGAGGACGGTATGGAGACACGGTCACGGACAAAGTAGAGAACATCACAGACAAGTAGAAACAGAGTGGAACATGTGGAGGACGGTATGGAGACACGGTCACGGACAAAGTAGAGAACATCACAGACAAGTAGAAACAGAGTGGAACATGTGGAGGACGGTATGGAGACACCGTCACGGACAAAGTAGAGAACATCACAGACAAGTAGAAACAGAGTGGAACATGTGGAGGACGGTATGGAGACACGGTCACGGACAAAGTAGAGAACATCACAGACAAGTAGAAACAGTGGAAACATGTGGAGGACGGTATGGAGACACGGTCACGGACAAAGTAGAGAACATCACAGACAAGTAGAAACAGAGTGGAACATGTGGAGGACGGTATGGAGACATGGTCACGGACAAAGTAGAGAACATCACAGACAAGTAGAAACAGAGTGGAACATGTGGAGGACGGTATGGAGACACGGTCACGGACAAAGTAGAGAACATCACAGACAAGTAGAAACAGAGTGGAACATGTGGAGGACGGTATGGAGACACGGTCACGGACAAAGTAGAGAACATCACAGACAAGTAGAAAGAGAGTGGAACATGTGGAGGACGGTATGGAGACACGGTCACGGACAAAGTAGAGAACATCACAGACAAGTAGAAACAGTGAAACATGTGGAGGACGGTATGGAGACACGGTCACGGACAAAGTAGAGAACATCACAGACAAGTAGAAACAGTGGAACATGTGGAGGACGGTATGGAGACACCGTCACGGACAAAGTAGAGAACATCACAGACAAGTGGAAACAGAGTGAAACATGTGGAGGACGGTATGGAGACACGGTCACGGACAAAGTAGAGAACATCACAGACAAGTGGAAACAGAGTGAAACATGTGGAGGACGGTATGGAGACACCGTCACGGACAAAGTAGAGAACATCACAGACAAGTAGAAACAGAGTGGAACATGTGGAGGACGGTATGGAGACACAGTCACGGACAAAGTAGAGAACATCACAGACAAGTAGAAACAGAGTGGAACATGTGGAGGACGGTATGGAGACACAGTCACGGACAAAGTAGAGAACATCACAGACCAGTAGAAACAGTGAAACATGTGGACGACGGTATGGAGACACCGTCACGGACAAAGTAGAGAACATCACAGACAAGTAGAAACAGAGTGGAACATGTGGAGGACGGTATGGAGACACGGTCACGGACAAAGTAGAGAACATCACAGACAAGTAGAAACAGAGTGGAACATGTGGAGGACGGTATGGAGACACGGTCACGGACAAAGTAGAGAACATCACAGACAAGTAGAAACAGAGTGGAACATGTGGAGGACGGTATGGAGACACAGTCACGGACAACGTAGAGAACATCACAGACAAGTAGAAACAGAGTGGAACATGTGGAGGACGGTATGGAGACACGGTCACGGACAAAGCAGAGAACATCACAGACAAGTAGAAACAGAGTGGAACATGTGGAGGACGGTATGGAGACACCGTCACGGACAAAGTAGAGAACATCACAGACAAGTAGAAACAGAGTGGAACATGTGGAGGGCGGTATGGAGACACGGTCACGGACAAAGTAGAGAACATCACAGACAAGTAGAAACAGAGTGGAACATGTGGAGGACGGTATGGAGACACGGTCACGGACAAAGTAGAGAACATCACAGACAAGTAGAAACAGAGTGGAACATGTGGAGGACGGTATGGAGACACGGTCACGGACAAAGTAGAGAACATCACAGACAAGTAGAAACAGTGGAACATGTGGAGGACGGTATGGAGACACCGTCACGGACAAAGTAGAGAACATCACAGACAAGTAGAAACAGAGTGAAACATGTGGAGGACGGTATGGAGACACCGTCACGGACAAAGTAGAGAACATCACAGACAAGTAGAAACAGAGTGAAACATGTGGAGGACGGTATGGAGACACAGGTCACGGACAAAGTAGAGAACATCACAGACAAGTAGAAACAGAGTGAAACATGTGGAGGACGGTATGGAGACACCGTCACGGACAAAGTAGAGAACATCACAGACAAGTAGAAACAGAGTGGAACATGTGGAGGACGGTATGGAGACACGGTCACGGACAAAGTAGAGAACATCACAGACAAATAGAGGCAAACCGTGGAGGTGAAGTCATTCCTACGGAAACAGAGCACGATACAACCTGCAGGGAGATGGACGGAACGGTGAAGAATAAAGTGAAAAGACAGGAGGAGTGGAGACAGGAGTGGAGAGAGGAAGGGAGAGTGATGGGAGAGGGTGGTGATGGGTGAAGGAGGGTGGGGTGGAGGATGGCTGGTCACAATGACCTCCTTGCGGGAAGATGACAAAGCACGTTTTCTCGGGTTACTGATGACGATATATTCCCTGAAGACAACAAATTATAAACTTCACCACCAAACTGATGTTAACATCGAAACACACACACACACACACACACACACACACACACACACACACACACACACGCAAACGCTCGCTCGCTCTCTCTCTCTCTCTCTCTCTCTCTCTCTCTCTCTCTCTCTCTCTCTCTCACAGATACACACACACACACACATACCATTACCCTTTTATCTTTCTCCCCCACCTCAATCAGAGAGAGGAAATGGAGGGAAAAAGAGAAAGAGAGACAGACAGACAGGCAGAGAAAGATCAAACATACCTAACCTACTCCCCATCTTCCACAAATACATTATGAACATAGAATACATGCACGTTCACATAATAGTATGAAAATGTGTGATTCCATGATTGATAATAATAATAATGATAATGATGATAACAACAACAACAACAATAATAACAATAATAATAATAATAATCACAACCTGGAAGAAGGCGGGGCTGGTTGCAGTAGTTGTAGTAGCATAAGCGGCAACCATGGGGGAAAAAAGTCACTGAAAGTGTAAAGGAAGAAGGGAAAAGAGACCAAGAAGGAGAGAAGGAAGGAGGAGATAAAGAAAGAAAGAAGAAGAAAAACAGAAGGCTGAGATGATAAACGAGGAAGACGCAGAGGAAGAAGGAAGCAACATCATCATCATCATCATCATCATTATCATTATCACCATCATCTTCATCATCATCATCATCATCATCATCATCATCACCACCACCACCACCGTCATCATCATCATCACCACCACAACCATCATCATTATCGTCACCACCACCGTCATCATCTACATTATCATCATCATTATCACCATCATCTTCATCACCACCACCATCATCATCATCACCACCACCGTCATCATCATCATCACCACCACCGTCATCATCAACATCATCACCACCATCATCATTATCATCATCAGCAGCTGCAGCAGCAGCGTCACTGGCATCACAGAGACGATGTAGAAAAGACTAACAGGAACATGATGGGAATGATTTCTCTCTGTCCCCCTTTCCTTCCTTCTTCCTTCTTTCTCTCCTTCCCTTTCACGGCACTTCCTTTCTTTCTTTCTATTTTCCATTCCTTTCTCTTCCACGGATCTTTTCCTTTTATCTTGCTTTCTGTCCGTGTGCTGATCTTTTTCTCACTCCTTCACCACCCCCACCCACCCTCCCCCAACGCTGCTGTCTCCGCTGTGATGGCGGAGCTCCCGGGGAGCGCCTAATGAATGAGTTGGCGAGCTGAATGCGTCCTGATTGTGAACACAAAGAGTCGGGTCATTTGTCGGCCGCTTCTGAGTCATACACACATCAGGGGGCAGGAATAAAGACATCATAAATGATATAGGAGAGAGAGACGAGAGAGAGGGAGAATGGAGAGAGGGAGAGAGAGGAGAGAGATGGGAGAGAGGAGATCAACAGAGAAGGGAGAGGAGAGAGGGAGAGAGACAGGGAGAGGAGAGAGATAGGGGGGAGGAGAGAGAGGGGGAGAGGAGAGCAAGAGAGGAGAGAAGAGAGAGGGGTGAGAGAGAGAGAGAGATGGGGCAGAGGACACCAAGAGAGAGGAGAGAGAGAAAGAGGGAGACAGACAGACAGAAAAGAGAAGAGAGAGGAGAGAGAAGAGAGAAAAATGGGAGAGATAGAGACAGACAGACAGACAGACAGACAGAGAAGAGAGAGAGAGAGGGGGGAAGGAGGGCAGATTATGACAGAGGCAGGGGGCGGGGTGGATGAGAGATGGAGAGAGGGAGTAAGAAAGTGAAGGAGAAAGACACACACACACACACACACACACACACACACACACACACACACACCCAACACACACACACACACACACACACACACACGCAAACACAAACACACACACACACACACACACACACACAGACACCCCTAACACACACACATACACGCACAGAAGAGAGAGAGAGGGGGAGAGAGACAGACAGACAGAGACAGAGAGAGAGACAGAGATAGAGACACCGAGAAAGAGAGACAGAGAGGGAGACAGTGGAAATGACGGAATCATTGTCATTCGCACGTTCCACACGTAACGTGCCGGCAGTATCAACAAGTGTGGGGAGGGAGACGCTTTGTGAGCAGGGAGAAGCCAACCCACCTTCCGACGTGGACCCACCTGAAAAAGGTGTTGGTGAAGGAAGGAAAGGCTTGGCAGTGTTCAGTGTGTGAAGCTGGGCTTGCTGTCTGATCATGGGCACTAATCATCTTCATGCTGCTGCTGATAATGATGACAATAATATAATAATGATGATAATGATGATAACACTACTACTACTACTACTACTACTAAAATCACTACTGCTGCTGCTGCTACTACTACTACTACTACTACTACTGCAGCCAAGTAGTGCATTAAAACCTCCCAAAGCGTTTACTATATGAACTGTGAGTTTCTTTTCGTTCTGTTGTTTGTACGTGTTCCTGTTTATTGTTTTTGGAAATAAGATATTTTGTTCATTATGTTTTTCCATAAAGGGGCGGAAAGGTAAAAGCAGACAGCAGGTGTTTTGGAATATCTGTAGACTTTTCTTTTTCTTTCTTCTTATTTTGAAATATTGTTGTCCACATGCCCAGGGATATATATAATATTCAAGTCCTCAATACAGTGTGAGAAAGGGACGGTTTCAGTCTGTGGTTCATGTAGAAATGTTCTCCAACCCTTGTGTACAGACTAGTATGGATGATTATTACAACACCCGGGATATATTATGAGTGTACAGTCGTGTCAATTAGTCCAAAACCTGAATGGACTTCAACAGCAACATCCTCATCACCCGCTTTGTCATCAGTCAACATCGAAATACACCGAAAACGTCTAAAAAATCTGGGACGTAGTTTTGTTATTAAAGGGATGTTCTCTCTCTCTCTCTCTCTCTCTCTCTCTCTCTCTATATATATATATATATATATATATATATGTGTGTGTGTGTGTGTGTGTGTGTGTGTGTGTTTGGGTTTGGTGTGTGTGTGTGTGTGTGTGTGTGCAGACTGATGAGAGCGATCTCTCAAAGATCCCACGATTGTTCTCTTTCCCCCTGTGCCTCCCTCTCTGTTGTTCCCCAGCCTTGTCCCCCTGTGCCTCCCTCTCTGTTGTTCCCCAGCCTTGTCCCCCCAACACTGCTGTCTCCCTGTGCCTCCCTCTCTGTTGTTCCCCAGCCTTGTCCCCCTGTGCCTCCCTCTCTGTTGTTCCCCAGCCTTGTCCCCCTGTGCCTCCCTCTCTGTTGTTCCCCAGCCTTGTCCCCCTGTGCCTCCCTCTCTGTTGTTCCCCATCCTTGTCCCCCCAACGCTGCTGTCTCCCTGTGCCTCCCTCTCTGTTGTTCCCCAGCCTTGTCCCCCCAACACTGCTGTCTCCCTGTGCCTCCCTCTCTGTTGTTCCCCATCCTTGTCCCCCCAACGCTGCTGTCTCCCTGTGCCTCCCTCTCTGTTGTTCCCCATCCTTGTCCCCCCAACGCTGCTGTCTCCCTGTGCCTCCCTCTCTGTTGTTCCCCAGCCTTGTCCCCCCAACACTGCTGTCTCCCTGTGCCTCCCTCTCTGTTGTTCCCCAGCCTTGTCCCCCCAACGCTGCTGTCTCCCTGTGCCTCCCTCTCTGTTGTTCCCCAGCCTTGCCCCCCCAACGCTGCTGTCTCCCTGTGCCTCCCTCTCTGTTGTTCCCCAGCCTTGTCCCCCCAACACTGCTGTCTCCCTGTGCCTCCCTCTCTGTTGTTCCCCAGCCTTGTCCCCCCAACGCTGCTGTCTCCCTGTGCCTCCCTCTCTGTTGTTCCCCAGCCTTGTCCCCCCAACACTGCTGTCCCCCTGTGCCTCCCTCTCTGTTGTTCCCCACCCTATCCCCCAACGCTGCTGTCTCCGCTGTGATGGCGGAACTCCCGGGGAGCGCCTAATGAATGAGTTGGCGAGCTGAATGCGTCCTGATTGTGAACACAAAGAGTCGGGTCATTTGTCGGCCGCTTCTGAGTCATACACACATCAGGGGGCAGGAATAAAGACATCATAAATGATATAGGACACACACACACACACACACACACACACACACACACACACACACAAAACAAACCCAACACACACACACACACACACACACACACACACACTGAACACACGCACACACATCAGCAGTGGAAATGAATAAACTATTGTCAATCGCACGCACACACGTGCCGCTCTAAACGCGCTGTCCATGTGCACCCATCTGGTGTTGAGGTCTGAACAAAGAGGGCGTGAATCATCATAATATCATATTTCATCTTTCTGTCCCCCCCTCCCCCTGTGCCACGGAACATGTCTTGTTTCCTGACCACCCACTTCACCACCACTTCTATCTTTTCCCCACAGCCCCTCAGCAGCAAAACTGTGAGGAGAGACAAAGCATTACTACTTCTTCTTCGTTCGTGGGCTGCATCTCCTGGGTTCACTTGTATGTCACGAGTAGGCTTTTACGTGTATGACCGTTTTTATCGCGCCATGTAGGCAGCCATACTCCGTTTTCGGGGGTCAAATCATTACAGATCAGACATGTATCAAACATCTCAAACATCGGTATCCAAAGACACGACAACTGCGTTGATTTAAAAGGAGGAAGGTAGCAGAATGGTTAAGACGCTCAGCTGCCAATACAGAGTCCGTGAGAGTGTGGGTTCGAATCCCGCTCTCACCCTTCTCCCAAGTTCGACTAGAAAATCAAACTGAGCGTCTGACTAGTCATTCGGATAGGATGATAAGCCGAGGTCCCGTGTGCAGCACGCACTTTGCGCACTGAAAAAGAACCCCTGGCAACGAGAGTGTTGTCCTCTGGCAAAATTCTGTAGAAGAAATCCACTGTGATATGCGCGCCAATATATAAGCATGCGATCAAGGCCCTAAGTTCGTTGGGTCATGCTGCTGATCAGGCATCTACCTAACATATGTGGTGTAGCGTATATGACTTGGACCGAACGCGGTGACGCCTCCTTGAGACACTGAGATAAAACTAAAAACAAAAAGCCCAAAACAAACAGGCGACTGCACAAACACTTCCTGTTTATTTCTATTGTGTGTCAAAACTTTAGTTCTAAAACCATACGACGAGAAACAACTAACCAACCAACCAACCAACCCACCATCCAACCAGCTGACCAAATAACCCACCATCCATCCAACCAGCTGACCAACCAACCAACCCACCATCCAACCAGCTGACCAACCAACCAACCCACCATCCAAACAAACAACCAACCAACAAACCAAACAAACAAACTCCGACAGCAGTCACAATCGGAAGCCACGCGATACAGTGAACGGGATTTGTTAAACACGATCCCGAAGAACCCAGACACGGGGCCAATGATTGGATGTTAGCCGATCACTGGACTCTCTCCCACAAACGGGGGTGGGAATGGGGGGTTCTCTTTCAGCGTTCTGTCCGCCTCGTGCTGGCGCGCAACAGAAGGCAGCGGAGCAATTTGACAACGTGAAAAATGATGAGACTGAGAGGGAGTGGTGGGGTGGGGGGGTGGGGAAGGGGGTGATGAATGAAAGGAACAGAGAGGCCGAGACAAAGACAGAGAGGGGAAGAAAGGGAGAGGGGGAGGGAGGGAGAGAGAGAGAGTGACAGAGAGAGAAAGGGAGAGAGGAAGGGAGAGAGGAAGAGAGAGAGGAAGGGAGGGAGAGAAAGACAGAGGAGAGAAAAAGAGACGGAGAGACACAGAGAGAGAAAGAGAGGGAGAGACAGAGAGAGAGAGACAATGAGAGAAAAAGAGAGGGAGTGATAGAGAGACTGAAAGAAAGAAAGAGAGAGAGAGAGAGAGAGAGAGAGAGAGAGAGAGAACTCAGAAAGTGTCTGAAACTGTCAAGACAATTTTAAGTATGTTTTAGTATTTCAGAACACCCGTGCTGAATACATGAAAATATTACACGAATTTCATGCAATCAATACGAGACATTTGACATAATTTGTAGTCAATTACATACAAACGCATCTCCGACAGAAAAACAACTTAATTAATAATTATTCATAACAATTATTACATCAGATGTTTATTAAAGAAGCGTTAAGTTTAATTTTAGCTGCAACCAGAACGTGACACAAACTGGAGGTGAACGAGTACCCCCTCAGTCACTGAAATAAAATGTGTTCACAAAACTGGACAGATCTGAGATTGTGCTACACCCTGAGACAGACAACAAAGGGGGAGGTGATTATGGAGAGAGGGCACTGGTTGCCACATCATCACAGGTGCCACCCTCAGTCAGAGACAGCGGGATAAGAAAAAAAAAGAAAAGAAAAAAAAAGTAAGTTCACAAGAACGATTATTGACAAACACGAAGATGATGTGTCACAACCGCAAGCTGCCGAACAGGACTGGCTTTTGGC
>NC_134878.1:1310000-1315000 GCF_041734735.1 Babylonia areolata | reverse complement strand
CACAGATGAAGACACAGATGGACATAGACACACAGATAAAGACACAGATGGACATAGACACACCGAGAAAGACACAGATGGACATAGACACACAGATGAAGACACAGATGGACATAGACACACCGAGAAAGACACAGATGGACATAGACACACAGATGAAGACACAGATGGACATAGACACACAGATAAAGACACAGATGGACATAGACACACCGAGAAAGACACAGATGGACATAGACACACAGATGAAGACACAGATGGACATAGACACACAGATGAAGACACAGATGGACATAGACACACAGAGAAAGACACAGATAGACACAGACGGGTGAACAGACACACAGCGAAAGACACAGATGGACACAGACAGATGAACAGACACACAGAGAAAGACACAGATGGACAGACACGCAAACCACTCCCCCCCACCCCCTGACCCAGGGAAGAAGCCCTGGTTCACCCCCCGTGTCCAGCCATGCTGGGTGTGCTGCACAGCACGGGACATGGTGTGTGAGAGAGAAGGGGGAAGAAGAAGAAGACAGGGAAAAAGGCGATCGTTTCCCAAAGAAAGGGGTAAAGAGGAGGGTTAGGGGGTGAGGGGGGTAGTTACTGCCGGGGGAACTGGGCACAGCGCGGCAAAGTGGGGGAATCAAAGCCTTAGCTAATAATTAGCTTCAGGGAGAGAGAGAGAGAGAGAGAGAGAGAGAGAGAGAGGGAGAAAAAAGAACACACAACTACAAAAAATGAAAGCTCTTTGTCTCCAGTTTCTGTGTCAGAGAAACCCGAGAGAGAAAGGGAATGGAAGGGCCGGGGGGGGGGGGGGGGGGGAGGTGGAGAAAAAGGTGAAGGCAGACAGAGATGGATGGAGGGAAGGATGGACAAAGAGACAAAGAAGAAGAGTGAAGGAGACAGAAAGAGTGGAAGGAACGAAAGGAAAAAGCACGTACAGGGACGGAGATATAAACAGAGAATGAGAGTGGGAAAGATAGAGAGGGGGAGAGATGGAAAGAGAGAGATAGAGAGAAAGATAGGCAGACAGACAGACAGACAAAGTCAGAATGTGTGTGTGTGTGTGAGAGAGAGAGAGAGAGAGGGAGAGAGAGAGGGAGGAAGGATAGGAGGGGTGTAGAGTCGTGATAAGCCATGACACGACAGACGCTATCTGGGAATGGCTGGAGCGTTTGACTTTCAATCAAAGGGACTCCAGTTCGGTGCCGTTTTCGGCGCCGCTGTGGATTAAGGGTGGGCATCGGATTTTTCCCGCCCTCCTAATTCAGCACATCTTTGTGTATCTGTTTGTACCTTAACCCTCTTCACACACACACACACACACACACACACAGTGCATTTTTAAAATAAGAAAATCCCTTAAAACAAAATAGGGAGGATCCTGACGTCATACCGCCGTAACAGCGTCAGAGAATTGAAAATAAAGTATACATCATACAGAAAACTCAGAATCAGCTTACACTGAAAGATGAATTATTTTGGGATATTCTACTGCGAAGTTAAAAAAAGAAAAAGAAAAAAAAAAGCAAAAAAAAAAAAAAGCAACAACAACAAAAACTAATCATATTTGAAAGATTGGGGGAAAAGAAAGGCTGAAGAAATACAGAATTTGAATTCACGTATCAAAAGATGAGCCATCTTTAATGATTGCATAAATCTCTCTCTCTCTCTGTCTGTCTGTCTGTCTCTCTATATATACATCATTCTGTGTGTTTGGGGAACTCGGGCCACATTACACAACGAACGCAAAACTGCCCCACGCACAATGAATGTGTTCGAGAAATAAAGAATAATTTGAAAAAGACAAGATATTAATAGTCCTATGTAAACAAAGAGCCAAGGAGAACATTGTATACAACGATGTCTGATATATATATTATCTTTCTGTTCCAAAGGCCAGTTCCCAGAATAATTTGTGACAAATACAATGCTTACGAGGATGCAGATTTGTTGGAATGATGAAAAGGACAGCTTTTGAAAAGCCAGGAATAGAAACCATCCTTCGTTTTTGTCTTGGCAATGTGTTGTACAAACAATTGTGGACGAACTTCAAATACTTTATCAATCCAAAAGTTAGGAATGCACAAAAACACATAACAAAAAGTAAGGACTATTTGGGGGTGGGGTGGGGGGAGGAGCGTATGGGGTAGGAGAGGGGACAGGGAGAGAGAGAACAAAGACTGAGATGGACAGACAGATCGACAGACGGACAGACAGACAGACAGACAGACAGACACACACACACACACACACACACACACACACACACACACACACACACACGCAGATAGATAACAGACACACGCATCTCGCCCTCCCCCCCAACCCCCTCCCCCCAAACCAGACAGCAGCTGCAAATTCCAGAGAGTGTTCATTAGAATTGGGCGACAAGCCGCCTACGTGTTGGAAATAATTGTCTTGTTGTTACAAAGGTCACCGGGCCTCGTCCTGGTGTCGCGCCACTCCTCTCCTCCTCCTCTACTCCTTTTCCTTCTCTACTCCTTCTCCTCTGTGCCTGCCTTACTGTCTTGGTTTGGGGAAGGAGGGGGAAGGGGGGCTGGGGGGGGGGGGGGGGGGCAGGAGGCAGCAGCAAAAAGGTAAGTTAATACATGGAAACGCATACTGACACACAGTAACAACCCCCCCCCCCCCCGGCCCCCCCCCTCCCCACACACAAAAAAACAAACAAAAAACAAACATACAAATAAACAAAAAACAAAAACAAAGCAAAAAAAAAAAAAAAAAAAAAAAAACAACTACACGCACCAACACACACAAAACAACAACATATTATCGTTAAGTAGCAGACACTCAAACGAAATTTTATCAGTTTTCTTATAGACCTTGAAGAGGAGTGCAAATTCTATAATGAACACATAATAAGAAACTCGAAGAGTGCAGCAGCTCTCTGTCTGTCTGTCTGTCTGTCTGTGTGGTGAAAAGAAGCATGTCTCCACCCCTTTACCCTCAATAAAACATTGGAGATCGAGTTTCTCTCTTTCTGCTTCGCTCCCTCTCTCTTTTCGTGCCCCGAAATTTCTCAGAATCCTGAAAAGAAAGACAAGAAAACAGCCACCGAGGAACAAAATCCTATGTACTGAACACAACTCACATGAATGTAGCACATAGTTGTGTAGCCACCAGAGGTGGACATCTGGCCTTGTTATACCACAAGGACCCTGCGTGAGCTGATCTATAGTACAGCTTCAGAGACCCTGGGACCCATGACCAGAAAGCACAAAGACTGGTTTGATGAAAACTGTGATGAAATCAAGCAGCTTCTGGATGAGAAACGCCGTCTGCATCAAGCCTACCTGAGCAACCCAAAGTCCACATCAAAAAGGATGCGTACGATGCCATCCGCAGGACTGTTCAGCAAAAGTTACGCCAGATGCAGGATAAGTGACTGAGTGACAAAGCTGATGAGATCCAGGGATATGCTGACAGGCACGATATGAAGAGGTCCTATGATGCCTTAAAAGAAGTCTACGGCCCCACATCCTCAGGATCATCCCCCCTCCTCAGTGCAGATGGGAATACCTTGATCACCGAGAAGGAGAAAATTCTCGAACGCTGGGCTGAGCACTTCAACAGTGTCTTAAATCGCCCTTCCTCCATAAATGATGAAGCCATAGACCGTCTCCCACAAGTCCCCATCAACGAAGCACTGGACGATCCGCCAACACTTCTTGAGACCCAGAAAGCAATCCGTCTGCTATCCAGTGGCAAAGCACCTGGCTCAGACTCCATACCAGCAGAGGTCTACAAGGATGGAGACACTGTGCTGACTGAGAAGCTTCATCATCTGTACTCACTCATGTGGAAAGAAGAGTCGATCCCCCAGGATTTCAAAGATGCATCTATCATTCACTTGTACAAGCGAAAGGGGAACCGGCAAGCCTGTGATAACCATCGGGGCATTTCCTTGCTCTCCATCGCAGGTAAGATACTTGCCAGGATCCTACTAAACCGCCTCACAGCACACCTTGACCAAGGTCATTTGCCTGAGAGCCAATGTGGATTCCGGAAAGAGCGCGGAACCACTGACATGGTGTTTGCTGCAAGGCACCTGCAAGAGAAATGTCAGGAGCAAAATGTTGATCTGTTCTCCACCTATGTCGACCTCACTAAGGCCTTCGACACCGTGAGTAGAGAGGGACTGTGGAAGATCATGGTCAAGTACGGATGCCCTCGGAAATTTATTTCCTTGGTCAGCCAATTCCATGAAGGCATGCAGGCTCGAGTCCAGGACAATGGCGAAACATCTGCTCCTTTTGCTGTCACAAATGGTGTCAAGCAAGGCTGCGTCCTGGCTCCAACGCTGTTCAGCCTCATGTTCTCTGCAATGCTTACTGATGCCTTCAGAGATGGCGATGTTGGAATCGGCCTAAAGTACCGAACAGATGGCAAGTTGTTTAACCTCAGAAGACTTCAAGCAAAAACGAAGGTCATGACAGACATCATCAGAGACTTTTTGTTTGCTGATGATTGTGCCCTCAACGCTGGATCTGAAGCTGACATGCAACTCAGCATCGACAAGTTTGCCACTGCCAGCAGGAACTTCGGCCTTACCATCAGCACGAGGAAAACTGAAGTTCTCCATCAGCCAGCCCCAGGGAAACCCTACGTTGAGCCCAACATCACAGTCAACGGTCAGAGACAGTGCGGTGGAGCGGTTCACATACCTTGGCAGCACACTATCACGAAATGCGACCATCGACGATGAAGTGAACGTCAGGATTGCAAGAGCAAGCGCAACTTTTGGCAGACTCAGTGCAAATGTCTGGAACAGAAGAGGCATTAGTCTTGAGACGAAGCTAAAGGTCTACAGAGCAGTAGTTCTCCCCACACTACTGTACGCCTGCGAAACTTGTACCAACGACATGCCAAGAAGCTGAACCACTTCCACACAACATGCCTCAGGAAGCTACTTAACATCAAGTGGGAAGACAGGACCCCAGACACAGAGGTGCTCGCAAAAGCCACCC
>NC_134878.1:1297500-1302500 GCF_041734735.1 Babylonia areolata | reverse complement strand
AATTTCACACACACACAAACCTGTTGTGACAAATAGTAATACCGAATTTCACACACACAGAAACCTGCTGTGACAAATAGTAATACCGAATTTCACACACACACAAACCTGTTGTGACAAATAGTAATACCGAATTTCACACACACAGAAACCTGTTGTGACAAATAGTAATACCGAATTTCACACACACAAACCTGCTGTGACAAATAGTAATACCGAATTTCACACACACAAACCTGTTGTGACAAATAGTAATACCGAATTTCACACACACAAACCTGTTGTGACAAATAGTAATACCGAATTTCACACACAGAAACCTGTTGTGACAAATAGTAATACCGAATTTCACACACACAAACCTGCTGTGACAAATAGTAATACCGAATTTCACACACACAAACCTGCTGTGACAAATAGTAATACCGAATTTCACACACACAAACCTGTTGTGACAAATAGTAATACCGAATTTCACACACACAAACCTGTTGTGACAAATAGTAATACCGAATTTCACACACACAAACCTGTTGTGACAAATAGTAATACCGAATTTCACACACACAAACCTGTTGTGACAAATAGTAATACCGAATTTCACACACACAAACCTGTTGTGACAAATAGTAATACCGAATTTCACACACACAAACCTGTTGTGACAAATAGTAATACCGAATTTCACACACACAAACCTGTTGTGACAAATAGTAATACCGAATTTCACACACAGAAACCTGCTGTGACATATAGTAATACCGAATTTCACACACAGAAACCTGCTGTGACATATAGTAATACCGAATTTCACACACACAAACCTGTTGTGACAAATAGTAATACCGAATTTCACACACACAAACCTGTTGTGACAAATAGTAATACCGAATTTCACACACAGAAACCTGTTGTGACAAATAGTAATACCGAATTTCACACACACACAAACCTGCTGTGACAAATAGTAATACCGAATTTCACACACACACAAACCTGTTGTGACAAATAGTAATACCGAATTTCACACACAGAAACCTGTTGTGACAAATAGTAATACCGAATTTCACACACACACAAACCTGCTGTGACAAATAGTAATACCGAATTTCACACACACAAACCTGTTGTGACAAATAGTAATACCGAATTTCACACACACAAACCTGTTGTGACATATAGTAATACCGAATTTCACACACACAAACCTGTTGTGACAAATAGTAATACCGAATTTCACACACAGAAACCTGTTGTGACAAATAGTAATACCGAATTTCACACACACAAACCTGTTGTGACAAATAGTAATACCGAATTTCACACACACAAACCTGTTGTGACAAATAGTAATACCGAATTTCACACACACAAACCTGTTGTGACAAATAGTAATACCGAATTTCACACACAGAAACCTGTTGTGACAAATAGTAATACCGAATTTCACACACACAAACCTGTTGTGACAAATAGTAATACCGAATTTCACACACAGAAACCTGTTGTGACAAATAGTAATACCGAATTTCACACACACAAACCTGTTGTGACAAATAGTAATACCGAATTTCACACACACAAACCTGTTGTGACAAATAGTAATACCGAATTTCACACACACAAACCTGTTGTGACAAATAGTAATACCGAATTTCACACACACAAACCTGCTGTGACAAATAGTAATACCGAATTTCACACACACAAACCTGTTGTGACAAATAGTAATACCGAATTTCACACACACAAACCTGCTGTGACAAATAGTAATACCGAATTTCATACACACAAACCTGTTGTGACAAATAGTAATACCGAATTTCACACACACAAACCTGCTGTGACAAATAGTAATACCGAATTTCACACACACAAACCTGCTGTGACAAATAGTAATACCGAATTTCACACACACAAACCTGTTGTGACAAATAGTAATACCGAATTTCACACACACAAACCTGCTGTGACAAATAGTAATACCGAATTTCACACACACAAACCTGCTGTGACAAATAGTAATACCGAATTTCACACACAGAAACCTGCTGTGACAAATAGTAATACCGAATTTCACACACACAAACCTGTTGTGACAAATAGTAATACCGAATTTCACACACAGAAACCTGCTGTGACAAATAGTAATACCGAATTTCACACACACAAACCTGTTGTGACAAATAGTAATACCGAATTTCACACACAGAAACCTGCTGTGACAAATAGTAATACCGAATTTCACACACACAAACCTGTTGTGACAAATAGTAATACCGAATTTCACACACAGAAACGTGCTGTGACAAATAGTAATACCGAATTTCACACACACAAACCTGTTGTGACAAATAGTAATACCGAATTTCACACACAGAAACGTGCTGTGACAAATAGTAATACCGAATTTCACACACACAAACCTGTTGTGACAAATAGTAATACCGAATTTCACACACAGAAACCTGTTGTGACAAATAGTAATACCGAATTTCACACACAGAAACCTGTTGTGACAAATAGTAATACCGAATTTCACACACACAAACCTGTTGTGACAAATAGTAATACCGAATTTCACACACACAAACCTGTTGTGACAAATAGTAATACCGAATTTCACACACAGAAACCTGCTGTGACAAATAGTAATACCGAATTTCACACACACAAACCTTTTGTGACAAATAGTAATACCGAATTTCACACACAGAAACTTGTTGTGACAAACAGTAATACCGAATTTCACACACACAAACCTGTTGTGACAAATAGCAATACAACATAATATTTTTGATACAGACAGATAAATGTGGTATTTAGTACAAACATTTTTTCTGGCATTCACAAACAAAAGCAACCGATGCCTCCCCAAAATGGCGTCCTTAATTAATCCACATCACCAGCTTAACAAAGAAAAGACACTGGATATGAATGTCTGTTTATCGACAGAGCAATGTCATATCAATACACATCATCACTGAAACACTTACACCTGACAATCCTTGTCGGCTGGCCATCTGTCAAAATTTCGAACTGAAATTTATCCATTAAATGTGATTCCATATTCTTTCAATAACGGATATCGTTCTCTACATTGCACTTCTGACTGCAGACAGAATGTGGATCTGGCGCAGTTTACCAGTTCTTTGGTAGACTTGCAGATTTTTCTTTTTAAATTTATATCATTTTGTGCAACATCAATTGTTTTGTCTCCCTCCACCACCCCACCCCGTTCCTCGTCTCCCGTAAATCTGTGTGGAGAGTCACTGGGGCACAGCACACAACTGTTCTCCACATTCCTGCAGGTCTCTTGCTTGTGTGTTACAGCCTGGGTCTGTCGATGTGTGTTACAGTCTGGGTCTGTTGATGTGTGTTACAGTCTGGGTCTGTTGGTGTGTGTTACAGCCTGGGTCTGTTGATGTGTGTTACAGTCTGGGTCTGTTGATGTGTGTTACAGTCTGGGTCTGTTGATGTGTGTTACAGTCTGGGTGTGTTGGTGGTGTGTTACAGTCTGGGTGTGTTGGTGGTGTGTTACAGTCTGGGTGTGTTGGTTGTGTGTTACAGTGTGGGTCTCTTGGTGGTGTGTTACAGTCTGGGTCTGTTGATGTGTGTTACAGTCTGGGTCTGTTGGTTGTGTGTTACAGTCTGGGTCTGTCGATGTGTGTTACAGTCTGGGTCTGTTGATGTGTGTTACAGTCTGGGTCTGTTGATGTGTGTTACAGTCTGGGTCTGTTGGTTGTGTGTTACAGTCTGGGTCTGTTGGTGTGTGTTACAGTCTGGGTCTGTTGATGTGTGTTACAGTCTGGGTCTGTTGGTTGTGTGTTACAGTCTGGGTCTGTTGATGTGTGTTACAGTCTGGGTCTGTTGATGTGTGTTACAGTCTGGGTCTGTTGGTGGTGTGTTACAGTCTGGGTCTGTTGATGTGTGTTACAGTCTGGGTCAGTTGGTGGTCTGTTACAGTCTGGGTCAGTTGGTGGTCTGTTACAGTCTGGGTCTGGTGGTTTGTGTGTCATAGTCTGGGTCTGTTGATGTGTGTTACAGTCTGGGTCAGTTGATGTGTGTTACAGTCTGGGTCAGTTGGTGGTCTGTTACAGTCTGGGTCTGTCGATGTCTGTTACAGTCTGGGTCTGTCGATGTGTGTTACAGTCTGGGTCTGTTGGTTGTGTGTTACAGTCTGGGTCTGTTGATGTGTTACAGTCTGGGTCTGTTGCTTGTGTGTTACAGTCTGGGTCTGTTGCTTGTGTGTTACAGTCTGGGTCTGTTGATGTGTTACAGTCTGGGTCTGTTGATGTGTGTTACAGTCTGGGTCTGTCGATGTGTGTTACAGTCTGGGTCTGTTGGTGGTCTGTTACAGTCTGGGTCTGTTGATGTGTGTTACAGTCTGGGTCTGTCGATGTGTGTTACAGTCTGGGTCTGTTGATGTGTGTTACAGCCTGGGTCTGTTGATGTGTTACAGTCTGGGTCTGTTGATGTGTGTTACAGTCTGGGTCTGTCGATGTGTGTTACAGTCTGGGTCTGTTGATGTGTGTTACAGTCTGGGTCTGTCGATGTGTGTTACAGTCTGGGTCTGTTGGTGGTGTGTTACAGTCTGGGTCTGTCGATGTGTGTTACAGTCTGGGTCTGTTGGCTGTGTGTTACAGTCTGGGTCTGTCGATGTGTGTTACAGTCTGGGTCTGTTGATGTGTGTTACAGTCTGGGTCTGTTGGTGTGTTACAGTCTGGGTCTGTCGATGTGTGTTACAGTCTGGGTCTGTTGATGTGTGTTACAGTCTGGGTCTGTTGGTGTGTTACAGTCTGGGTCTGTTGATGTGTGTTACAGTCTGGGTCTGTTGATGTGTGTTACAGTGTGGGTCTGTTGATGTGTGTTACAGTCTGGGTCTGTTGGTGGTGTGTTACAGTCTGGGTCTGTTGATGTGTGTTACAGTCTGGGTCAGTTGGTTGTGTGTTACAGTCTGGGTCTGTTGATGCTGTTGGTGTGTTACAGTCTGGGTCTGT
>NC_134878.1:1277500-1285000 GCF_041734735.1 Babylonia areolata | reverse complement strand
CACACCTACCCCGTACACACATGTCTGTGTCTCTGGCTGCCTGGTTGGACTTCTCCATGACATTCATTATTGATGCTCTGCACTCTGCATACACTGCCAAGGTCACAGTCCCGGCAGCTGGGTGCTTGGCGAGGGGTGTGTGTGTGTGTGTGTGTGTTTGCGTGCGTGTGCGTGCGCGTGTGTGTGTACTCTAGTAAGCACATTCGTACACGTGATTTTTTTTTTTTTGATAGAGAGAGAGAGACAGAGACAGAGAGACACAGAGAGAGAGAGAGACAGAGACAGAGAGGGAGGGAGCGAGAATGGGATATATGTGTGTGAATACCATGTTCCAGTTGGAACGAACAGCCGGATCACGACATAACGCTGACTATATCGTGATTAAAGAAAAGGGGGAAAATTGGAAAGAAAAAAATCTACGCATCCCTTTGTCAGCTTCAATGCACAAGACATGCTTTCTTGTTCTCTCTCTCTCTCTCTCTCTCTCTCTCTCTCTCTCTCTCTTTCTCTCTGTGTCCTCTCTCTCTCTTGGAAGTTCGGTAACTAATTTTGCAGCATGCCGCTGAAGCAATTCCTGCCCTTAATCAAGAGAAAATAGAGTTGTGTGTATATAAGCCTCACGGGGTCGGGGAAGGGAGGGCGAGGCGGAGAAGAAACCGTTTAAGACGGGCCAGTGCCCCCTGGAATCAATGAGTTCGAAAGTGGGCTGAAGGATCGATGAGGAGTATTGATGGAGGCCTGATGAAGTATTCATGGCACGTGGAGACAGCGCTGCAGTGACGGGGGAGGAGGAGGAGGAGGGGCGGCGACACACGACAGTGCCACGGAAACACCCGAGGGATAACTCTTCCTTCCCCCAGTGCTCCTTCATCTTCCGCTCCTCCTCCTCGTCCATCTCTTTCATCACACGTCTGTGTGTGTGTGTGTGTGTGTGTGTGTGTGTTCTTTCTGTCGCTCACCAGTTTCCCCCAACCAACGCCTGACATCTTCGCTCTTCCCTGTGCTGTTGTGGGTTTCTTTGATGTACAATGTCCGAGAGGCTTTTTTTCTTCTTTTTTTCTTTTTTTTTTAATAACAGATAATGTCCCTTTCTCCCCCACCTCACCCTGCCTTACGAAAAAAAAAACTAAAACCCTTACATAGCTTTTCATGTGCGTCTGACATAATAACACTTTCATAAGTGTTTCGAATGCCTCTAGCGAAGATGAAAATTTAAAAAAGCATCGAGATGCGGACCGGTTCACTCGCCTCATGTACACTGCCCCTGTTTCCCCCACAAGCTGATCTCAGCTCATTTCTCTATCCGGAGATAGCGAAAAGGTCTCCGGCCCACGAGTGGTTGTAAAATGAGAATCCTAAACGCGTGAACATGACCTGAATTACTTTGTCTCATAGCCAGTTGAGACACCCACATGGACAGGCAGCCTGGGGAGATCCACACTGATTACTGGACAAGAATCCAGCCTTCGTGAATTGACCACCACCATGGAGATGAACTGGAAGCAGCGAAATGCCTCCAGAGGATGCTGATAAGCCATATTCAAAAGCTGCAAGAGGATGGTAAACAACTCCAACAGGATGAGAACAACTCCAACAGGATGAAGAACACCTTCAACAGGATGAAGAACAACTCCAACAGGATGAGAACAACTCCAACAGG
This sequence comes from Babylonia areolata, assembly GCF_041734735.1. NCBI lineage: Eukaryota > Metazoa > Mollusca > Gastropoda > Neogastropoda > Buccinidae > Babylonia > Babylonia areolata. Next base: position 1,283,340 of record NC_134878.1, on the reverse strand, counting down.
ATGAAGAACAACAGGATGAAGAACAACCCCAACAGGATGAAGAACAACTCCAACAGGATGAAGAACAACAGGATGAAGAACAACCCCAACAGGATGAAGAACAACCAACTCCAACAGGATGAAGAACAACTCCAACAGGATGAGAACAACTCCAACAGGATGAGAACAACTCCAACAGGATGAAGAACACCTTCAACAGGATGAGAACAACTCCAACAGGATGAAGAACAACAGGATGAAGAACAACCCCAACAGGATGAAGAACAACTCCAACAGGATGAAGAACAACAGGATGAAGAACAACCCCAACAGGATGAAGAACAACTCCAACAGGATGAAGAACAACAGGATGAAGAACAACCCCAACAGGATGAAGAACAACTCCAACAGGATGAGAACAACTCCAACAGGATGAGAACAACTTCAACAGGATGAAGAACAACTCCAACAGGATGAGAACAACTCCAACAGGATGAAGAACACCTTCAACAGGATGAGAACAACTCCAACAGGATGAGAACACCTTCAACAGGATGAAGAACAACTCCAACAGGATGAGAACAACTCCAACAGGATGAGAACAACTCCAACAGGATGAAGAACACCTTCAACAGGATGAGAACAACTCCAACAGGATGAAGAACAACAGGATGAAGAACAACCCCAACAGGATGAAGAACAACTCCAACAGGATGAAGAACAACAAGATGGAAGAAGAACAACTCCAACAGAATGAAGAACAACTCCAACAGGATGAACAACAGCCCAATAGCAACAGTCAAGGTTTGGGGGCTAATGTCAGCGAAAACACTCCATTTCTAATTTGATATCCATGGATGTTTCATGCTTCGTATGACAGTGATAGATCATTTGTTGGAGAACAGTTCGATAACAATAAAATTGAAAAAAATATATATATAAAAAAACCCAACAAAAAACAAAAACGGATCTTATATTCTAAAAAATAAAACTTTACCAGTAACGAACTCAGTCAAACGAATGCGGCATTTCAAGAAACAAATAAGGAAGAATCAAAGAAAGAAGGAAGCTTCCTAAGATTCAATGAGGTGTCAATGTGTACATACACTACACCACACCTGGTTTCAGGAAAAGAAAAGGTATAGCTTAGGAAAGAAAGAAAGAAAGAAGCAAGGAAGAAAGAAGAAAAGAGTATATTACAGAAACAAAAAAGAAAAGAAATTGGGAAAAGAAAGAAAAAGAAAGAGAAGCAAGAAAAATACAAATGAAAACAATATGGAAAAAAACATCGAAGAAAAATCAAGCCAGTGGAAAGAGAGAAAGAAAGAATGATTGAATAAAAGAATGAAAAAAAGGAAAGAAAAATAATGAATAAAAGAAGGAAAAAGACAAACTTTAAACCACGTGAAAAACCACCTAAGACAACACAAGCCACCCTCTAAAATAATACTAACTCCCCTAAGTCTCCACTGAGCCAGTGATCGTGGGAAGAGAAGTGTAGGCTATCTGTCATCCCTCTCCCCGCCCCTCCAATGATTCCGTGATAGAACCCAATCCATTTCCACCCATACCCCCACCCCTCAAGCACCATCCCCCAGCCCCCACCCCAACCAAACTCATCCCTGCACAGTGGTGTGACAAGTCGCTGACTCCTCCTTGTCATCATTCATACTTTCCGCACCGGGGACTTGGCCACGTTCGCAGCAAACACCCGTGCACAGATGGCCGCTCTTTTCTGGGAAGATGCACCAAGAATCTCAGCTAATCCGTGCAGTGCGTCTCTCGTCACTGATGTGTGATGAACTTCTTGATATGATGTGTGATCGGAGGTACTTTGAGAAGGCAGGAAAAAAAACTATGGACTGACGACACTGCAGAATGAATAGGAAAGCCATTTTACAGACACACAGGCTTATCTGTCTATCTATCTATCTATAATCCATTTTTATATAGCGCTATTATTCAAGAAGAAGCAAGCAAGCAAGCTGTAAACGCTTTACAAATCATACATAAAATGATTGAAGAAACACAAGTATGAAATCAATATATACAGTGACACACGACCAGCAGGCCTGCAGGGATCTGATGAACAATTCTGTGTGGCTCTACAATGACTCTTCCAACAGCGAAACAAGAAGCGTGCAACTCAAGTTTTGGGATGTGCGTTCAGGACTGTGGATTCTCTGGGACTTTTCTTCGGAACTGCCCCGAACCAGTATCAAGACAAATGCCTCCACCATGCCAGTGTTAAAACATGGCCGACCGCTTCAATTCCCCGAGTCCAGTCTGTCCGGGAATAGACCCGGGGAAACCAGCAGACGATAAACTCTGACAGATCATCCCTAACTGTCTCTGTCTGTCTGAAACAGACAAGAACGTCTTTCTTTAACAACAACAACACAATCAAAAACAAACAAAAAGGTGTATATGGGTCTCTATTTCTGCAAAGAAAAGAGGCCCACATAATGAAATCTTCAGTATCTTACATTAACGCATCGATGAGAATAAAATGATGTCATCAGAAACATTAAATATTCTACAACTGACTGAATGAAGATCCTTCATGCGGTCTCTGAGGCACTTTCCAATTCTACTTCTTCTCTTTTTTCTTTTCTTTTTGTGAAGAAGCAGGATTTTTTATAGCTTAATTCCAGTGGTTTTCCACAACTTGATTTTTTCACGCCAGTTCTTTGCATTTGAACACACTGTGGTCTGCAAGCGTTCAGCTATAATTTGTAACATGTTTCAGTGATATGGAATTTACGACTGGCCGCAGTGTGTAAATATCAGCAAACAACGTGGACTTAATAACAACCTGTCGGATTCCGAATCCTTTCGGAAAACTTTCAAATCGGTACCACAACTCTGGGACGCCGCAGCTCCTGTGGTGAGTATATTCACCGCGTGTATCCATCGACGTTTTTGGGTGAGGAGAGCTTTTCCCCTGCCCCGACCAGGTCAGTCTGAAACTGGCTTCACGTGCAGCGCGGCAAAATGTCAACTCACGGGACGGCCAGGTTTCTCCCTTTCTCTTTCCCAACAGTCTCCAGTGGGTGTCTTAACTCACTCAGTACGGCCAGTCCTCTCTTCTCCTCTACACAGACCCCTCGGATGTCCAGTGGGTGTCTTAATGGCTCAGTCTGTCGCTTTCGTCGTCAGAAATGTGGTATTCTTTGTCTTCACCCACCATTTCATTCTTAGAACCTTCTGCTACAAACACTTCAATGACTTTAGCAACGGTAAATCTACTTAGCTATAAATATAGCTCACTGCAGCAAAAAAACCCTGCCATTTTCGCTTCTTTTGCCGTTCGTGCACATAGAGTTAACCAACATCTGACTTCCCACGTGAAACCCGACGCCTCCGTCCGTGCACGCCAGGCTTTAACAACAAATGTGCCATTCACTCCAATCGAACAGCAGTTCGGAAACGAAAACGTGGCGCGTTTACGAGGGCAAAAATGCATTTGTCTCTGATTTTTCTTTGCGTGCTCAGAAGTAGTTTTGCCGCGTTAACGATTTGATCCGAAAACTTTGTGTTGTGTCTTCAATTGTTTGTTGCTTTTTCCTCATCTGTCTGGTGTGGGAGAGTCAGAGGTGGAACAGCGTGATGTGAAAACTGTTCCCAGCAAAATGGTCAGGAAGCAACAAGGTATCCAGTCTGTGACGTAGTGCCATTTGTTTCTGTTTCCCTTGGTTCATTGTGTGTAGGTTAACTGTCGGCGTGCGCGCACACACGTGGTTCTTATGTGAGTGGAAATGTCGGCGTGCACGCACGCGCGTGTGTGTGCACGTATGTCTGTCTGTCTGTCTGTCTGTCTATACTACGCCCTCACTCACTCGCACACAAAAACATAGACGTGCACATACATACAGACGTGCGCGCGCGCGCGCGCACACACACACACACACACAGGTGGACAGAGAGAAACAGAGAGAGAAAGAGTGAGGAACAGAGACATGTACAAAAAGACGGAGAGTGAAACATTTTATCATGAAAACAACGCACACACATTCCGCTCAACACAGTCGCCTACTCAGGCATAAAAAGCTCTCTGTCTCTCCCTGTCTGTCTCTCTCTCTCTACATATATCAATCTATCTATCTACATAATTATATATATAGACACATGTATATACACATATATATCATAGACACACGCGCGCGCACGCGCAAGAGCACGTCTCTCTCTTTCTCTCTCTCTCTCTCTTTCACACACACACACACGCACACGCGCGTGCACGCACGCACGCACACGTACATACACGCACACGAACACATGCATGCACACAAATTACGAAACCTCAGCTCAGCACATGTTTCCATGGAAAAGGCATAGGAAAGCTGAAGTTTATGTTTTGGAATTTCATTTACAATTTTACGCAAAGTGCAGCATGTGGGGTTAGAAAATTAAACAGCGAACCCCCAACTCCATCACCCCGACAAACAATTATTAAATGAAACAGAATAAAGCGACGATGAGTATTAGACAACAGTCGTGAAAATCTGTATCATGATATAGAAAAAAATCTCGCTCTTCACATCACCTGTATGTGTGCGTGCGTGTGTGCGTGCGTGTCTGCGTACGCGTGTGCGTGCGAGAGAGAGAGAGAGAGAGAGAGAGAGAGAGAGTGTGTGTGTGTTGCAATGTCGACATTTGAGAAAACTCGTCTTCTTTATGCTTTACGTAGGCCCCGTGCTGCAGTAGAAAGGTCAGGTTTTAGTGTGGTGTTCCCAGAGACAGCGTCACGTGAGAGAGAACAGAGCCATGTCCTCCGTGTCTTCCCTCATTCTACACACATCTCTGGAGGGAAACCAGGGGGGGGCGGAGGGGGTCTGGGGGGTGGAGGAGGACAGAGGGGAGTGAAGCAGGAAAGTACGAGCACACACACATTCAAATCTGTCTCTCTCCACACACACACACACACACACACACACACATATATATATATATATATATATATATATATATGTGTGTGTGTGTGTGTGTGTGTGTGTGTGTGTGTGTGTCTCTCTCTCTCTCTCTCTCTCTCTCTCTCTCTCTCTCTATATATATATATATATATGTGTGTGTGTGTGTGTGTGTGTGTGTGTGTGTGTGTGTGAAAATCTATGTATACAGAGAGAGGGGGCACAGAGCGAGTGAAAGAGACACAGACACCAACACTGGTACTGACACCAGTTTACTGAATGGGCCAAAGCTCCTGTAAACATGATTCATCAAGTGGTGGAATAGTGTCGGACTCACAGTGCAACCTTGTTTCAAACCTTGCAGACGGCAAAAATAGTCATAAGCACTGCTATTATTATGTGTCTGCTTACAGTATCATATGCCTTTGTGAAATCAATCAAGGCAACATACTATTTTGTGTTTTGGGGGAAACGTTTTTCAGTGCTAGCATGAAGTGTGAAAATGTGATCCATTACTGAACGTCCCTTACGAAAACCTGCCTATGCTTCAATCAACAAAGAACTAAAATTAGATGCGTCATGTTGAAATTAACGATCGAGCACATTGTGTCTTTGAAATGAACAACTGCATATGTGATATCCTTGAAATGAACAACTGACCATGCCATGTCTTTAAAGTTAACAATACAACACGTCATGCCATTGAAATTAACAACCAAACATATCATATCTTTGGTACTAACAATTAAACACTTTTTTAAAATTAACAATTGAACGCTTCATATATCTGGAAAAACAACGACAATCAAACACGATATACTAAAACACTAATTAAAAATGAAAAACGACGTATAGTTATCTTCTTTTTCTTTCCTGTTATTGTTCCTTCGTGTGAACTTTAAAATGACAACAACAACAACAGCATCAAAAGACCTCATCCTTCACATCTTC
>NC_134878.1:1270000-1275000 GCF_041734735.1 Babylonia areolata | reverse complement strand
CCACACACACACACACAGAGATAAGAAAGCGAAGTGAAGAAAGGGGAGGAGAGACAGGGGGGAAGAGTGACGGGCCCAGTGACAGGGCAGCTAGCCACTCCGCTGACCCCTCCACGCCTGCCCTCAGTCACTGACCAGCCCTGCCCACACCACACACTGCACACACACACACACACACACACACACACACACACGGTGGAAGAGGGGTGGGGGTGGGGTGAGGGTGGGGGGCGGAGGGGGGTATTAATATATATATATACATATATATACATACACACACATACATATATATATACAGAAAGAGAGAGAGAGAGAGAGAGAGAGAGAGAGAGAGAGAGATACAGAGAGAGGGAGAGAGAGAGAGAGAAATACAGAGAGAGAGTGGTGAGAGAGGGAGGGAAGGGAGACAGAGAGCGATATATATGCATACATAAATACATACATACATACATACAGAGACACAGACAGGCAGAGACAGACTGACAGACCGAAAGACAGCGGGAGATAAAGAGAGAGGGAGGGACAGACAGACAGACTGAGAGAGAGAGAGAGAGAGAGGGAGAGAGAGAGACAGAGAGAAAGAGAGAAAGAGAGAAACGCCAAGCGATGCTGAGTGCGCTTTCTGCAGGGGAAGCTGTTCCTACATCGTGTCCCTCTCTCCCACTGTCCACCCACACCCACCTTCATTTCTTCTTTTTTTCTATTGACTTTTTTGCCCCAAGAAGCGATTCGACTCTCCGTGACGTATAGATCTACACGAAGACGGTTTGAACGGTAGGGGGGAGGGGGGGGGTGAAGGGGGGGGGGGGGAGAGGGCGGAGGTGGTGGGAGGGGCAGTGTTAGTGGAGGGGAGGGGAGAGGTTTAGGGGCAGTGAGGGAGGATGAAAGGCAGGGGAGGGGTGGTGTCGGTGTGAGGCGGGGTGAAGAGGGAGGGGGGGGGGGGGGGAGATGGGGGAAGAAGTGTCTTTTTTTTTTTGCACCCCCATCCCCAATTTTTCCGCTTTTTTTTTCGCCTTCTTTCTCCTCTCCCGCCCCCTCCCCATTCGCTCATCACCCCCTTCTTCTTCTTCCTCTGGATGTTCCAGACTGGAGGTCCGGTGTGTTGGACAGCTAGATAAAGACGAGGAGGGGGCGGGGGTGGGGGGAGGGGGAAGGGAAGGGGAGCGGTTGGAAATGCTTGTCCGAGGAACGGCACAGAGGGATTGTGGGTGGGTGGGTAGCAGGGGGTGGCGGCAAGGGAGTGGTGGGGTGGTGGAGGTGCTTTAACCCGCCTCTACCCCGAACTTCCACCACCACCACCACCACCACCACCTCCACACCAACACTTCTCCTTCCCACCCCCACCCCCCAGCCCCTGTTGCTGAGTCATCAGACAGGGGAGGGAGGAGGAGGAGGAGAGGAGAAGAGGATGGAAGGAGAGAGGAAGGGGAAGGATGGAGATGAAGGAGAGAGAGAGAGAGGAGGAGGGGTGGGGCGGGAGGATGGAGAAAGAGGGGGAGAGGGGGTTGGAACCTCATCGATTCCCCTTATCTCTTCTTCCTGTTCTGGGGATGCATGCCTGCCGCCCTCCTTAAACCCCGCTACTCCCTGCGGTTGTCACTTGGGGCTTTGATAAATGTAGTGCCCGCTCACCCCTTCCCTCCCCCCTCCTCTCTCTCTCTCTCTCTCGCCCTCTTCCTTGCTTCCCCCCTCCCCCATTGCTCTCCTCCCCCCCCTCCCCCCCGCAACCCTCTCTCTCCCTTTCGTGTTCCTATTTCCCGTTCCCACCCACCCCTACCCCTCCTTCTCTCATTTTCGGAAATAAAGCATGTAAATGTATCGATCTATCCTGGCCAAAAAAGGAAAAGATAATAACATAAGATATGTACCACCCCATCCCCCATTCCTCAATCTCGTTCTCTCGCTCGTGCAGCGATGGAGTGCACACAACAATCTTTATTCCTTTCCTCCTTCTTCCTCTTCTTTTCTCCCCTTCTCCCCCCCCCCACCCGATTTCTCCTTCCTTCAGTTCTTCTTTCTTACTGTCCGCTCTTTCTGTCTTGTCTTTTCTAACTGTAAGGTATTGATTGGTATTGAACAGACCGCGTGCTACTCATCCCTCCTTCTCTCTCTGGCAAAGTATGACACAATGGTCATTTATTTCTCCTTTCCCTACCACCACCACCACCCCCTCACCTCTTCTCTGTCAATCCCCCACTCCTCCTCCCCACTTTCCACTTCAGTACTGTTTCAGACGTTCTCTTAACGTTCTTTGTCAATTATCCCAAAGTTTGAAAGAGTAAAAAAAAAAAAAAAAAAAAAAAAATCGATACTGCCTCCTTGTCGTCTTGTGGACGGAACGAGTGTATTCTGGGTAAGGCTGCCATGACGTCACCCTCCTTTCACTGGCTCTAACGGTGACCCCCTTAAAGCGACCAGACCACCGATACTCTCCCCTCCACTTTCTAGGCCTTTCTCCCTCCACCCCCAAACCATCCCCGCACCCTCCCCCCACCCCTCACCCCTGTGCAAATCGACCAGTGTTCCATGGCCAGGCAGGGTTGTCCAGAAGGATTGTACCTTCTCCTGTCCGCTCCACACGTCGGGCCATGTCGGGGATTTCAACACGGCGTGCTTTCTGACTGACCGCGCGCCATGGTCGTTTTCATGCACAAAACTAAATCATATGCATGCGCGCGCGCATGCACGCACATACACATACACACACACACACACACACACACACACACACAAACATAATACATACATACATATATTATATATATATATATATATGCAGGACACACACACACACACACACAAGCGCGCGCAGAAAAAAGAGAGAGAGGGGGAAACAGAGAAACAGAGATAGAGAAACTGAGAGAGAGAGAGAGACAGAGAGAGAGAGAGAGAGACACAGACAGAAACAGAGAAACAGAGAGAGAGAGACAGAGAGAGAGAGAGAGAGACAGAGAGAGACAGAGAGACAGAGAGACGAAGACAGGCAGACAGACAAGCATTCAGAGAAGCTACAAAGTTTCTGGGAACACACTTTTCCATCTGTTGGAAGTTAGGGTCTGCAAACAATGCCGTTTGCTAAGGGGAAATGAAAATCCGATTCCCACTTCACTTTTTCTGATGCTCAGCGGTTGTGCAAGTTTGGCTCCAGATTATAATGTCAGACTTGGGGTCGCGGAATCACCGCTTTGTTGTGGGTTTGTTCTGCAAGCTTCTTTGTCACACATCTAGCTTAGACCACACGATTATACTGACAGAACGTTGTTTGCGACCGCCATACCATCAACAGACTGGAACAGATATTTTTTGAATGGCTTACAACAGGCTATGGACTCGTTTCCTGCAGTCATGCTTCAAGCCAGGTTTGTGTTTTAATGCGACGCTGAAGACTTCAACATATACTTCAAGCCAGGTTTGTGTTTTAATGCGACGCTGAAAACTTCAACATATACTTCAAGCCAGGTTTGTGTTTTAATGCGACGCTGAAGACTTCAACATATACTTCAAGCCAGGTTTGTGTTTTAATGCGACGCTGAAAACTTCAACATATACTTCAAGCCAGGTTTGTGTTTTAATGCGACGCTGAAGACTTCAACATATACTTCAAGCCAGGTTTGTGTTTTAATGCAACGCTGAAGACTTCAACATATACTTCAAGCCAGGTTTGTGATTTAATGCGACGCTGAAGACTTCAACTTATTTTCTTTAACACGATGCAGTAATTCACATTCTTACAGACAGTCAGCACATAGATTTCTTTCGCCGTACTCGTTAATATGAAGCAGATATTGCACGCTGACTCTGGAATGCATGCTTACACACATTTGCAATCCAGTCATTGTGTACGACTCCCAAACTTTTGCAAAGCTCGTAAATAACATAAATGACTTTCAACTCATAGCAATTTCAATGTACTTATTGAAAAAAACGTATCATTCTTGAAATATCATTCACCAAGATGGCGTGGATACGTATAAATAATTTCTAGATTTTAATAACCTGTCACCCCTATTCCCCCCTCCACCACCCAGCCCTCCTGAAAAGCAACAACAACAAAACACACACACATACACACACACACACACACACACACACACACACGCACACACACACACACAAACAAACACACACACACACACACACACACACACACAACACACACACACACACACACAAACTCAACAGCAAAAACACACAAAACATCATTTTCAACAACTTAACCGATCATCATAACATTAACTCCAAGAAACAAAACACAAAACGAACGAAAGTTACTTCTTAGTAACACCTGTATGAAGTTCAGACCATGCACGTCACTCATCTTTATACGTACATATACTTTACATTAAACTGCTTTTTTTTTTTTTTTTGTTGCTTTTTTCCCCCCGAAAATCCAAGTACCAGAAAATCCTGGTGCTTACTTAATCCTGAACAGGAGATTTTTTTTCTTTTTTTGTGTGTATTTGGCGAAGAATGGTGATGGCCACAGGACAGAGACAGAGGGGCTAACACGGGAGGACAGAACTTTACCTAATTGGATAAGTTGGTCTGCATCAAAGAGAAGTCGGACAGACTTCCATAGCTGAGCCACTGGTCATTATCGATGACGCACGTGTTTGAATCCACAGGTTATACTTTTATACATATATATATATATATATATATATATATATATATATATATATATATATATATATATATGTGTGTGTGTGTGTGTGTGTGTGTGTGTGTGTGTGTGTGATGTCTACTACATCACACACACACACACAAACACACGCTCACACACACACACAAACACACACACGCACACACACACAGAAGGATGGCGAAAAATCAGTCTCGCGCACAAACACACTCACACACCTACACAAAAACATAGACACACACGCAGAAAGAGAGACAGACAGACAGACACAGACAGAGAGAGAGAGAGAGAGGGGGGGAGGGAGAGAGAGAGGGAGAGAGAGAGAGAGAGAGAGTCGCTTCCTTACATAAGCTTGTGA
>NC_134878.1:1257500-1262500 GCF_041734735.1 Babylonia areolata | reverse complement strand
ACACACACACACACACACACACACACACACACACACACACACACACACACAGAGGACAAAAACAGCATTTTCAAGTCATCGAAGTTCAAAATTCAAAAAGTACACATCAGGAGAGAGAATGTGCACACAGAGAAAAACACAAAACAAAAGGAGAAATAAAACCTCATGTAATTTACCGCGATGATTCCGATACAGACCTACTACTACTACAACTACTACCACTGCTACTATTACTACTCCTACTTCTTCAATTTCAACAATATGTAGACTCAAGCGCACAGAACTGTTCACCAGATTCCTCCAGGTCTGTCGGTTGTCAGTCAAAGCCTGGGTCTCTGCAGATGGTTTTTCTGTCCGTTCTGCAATGTTCTCAGTCCATCGTTATTATTTCGGCCTCCCCCTCCGTCTCCCTCCCTAACCAGTTCCTTGGAAGACTGTCCAAGCGAGGTCAGTGGCCAGAAACAGCACGAGAGTTTAAACACTATTTTGAATCAGCTGACAAGGCATGAGGAAGCTGGATGAACAGTGGGTTGTGGGGATGAGGGATCAAACGTGCAAAGACTACATCCAGGAGTCCATCAAGCGAAGACTCAGCAGACTTTCATTCACGTTGTTTATAGCCAAGCCAACGGAAAACACCATCTCGGACTCGTTGAGTTTCAGAGAGGGCAGGTAGGTCATTAGAACTGCTGGTGATTTATGTATAATACGGCTTCCGGGTGTCTTTTTTTCGGGTGTGAGAGAGGAACAGTTGTTCAGTGAGAAAGAGTAAGAAGTGAAGGCTGGGAGGGTGGAAACTGACTCACAGAAAGAGAGAGAGAGAGAGGGGGGGAGAGAGAGAGACAGGCAGACAGACAGACAAAGACAAAGAAGGAAAGAGAGAGACACACACATACACAGAGGGAGACAGACAGACAGAGACAGACAGAATTAGAATTCAAAACGTTTTTCATTCAAGGATTAAGATTTTTGGCATGGCCTAGTCTTCCAGTCTGTCCTTGCTAATCTACATCCATTTCAGATAGCGCACAAATATATGAAGGAAAGAGAAGAAAGAAAAAAACATTCGTGAAGAAAGACATAGATTACATACAATTCCCTCACTGTTGAAATAAAAGAACACCACAGCAGTTAAGCAGAGGAATAGTTCGGAGGTTGGAATGCCACAGAGAACTGTACGGCGATGCTGAAGTAAACCAGAACAACAAAACAAACCGTAGACAAACGGCTTAAAATAAGAGGCAATCGACATTCCACAAAAAGCGACGATAGCATTTCAGAAACGTGTTAGCTGACATCTGGATGTTTAAATAGAGATGTCCTATTTTCTATTACTGTTTTTTGTATTTGTTGAGAAGCTTAGCTGCAAACAACAATAACAGGCAGTATCACTTTCAGTTTCAGTTTCAAGGAGGTAGGTGGCAAAGGTGATCCATATACGCTACATCATGTCTGTCTAAAAGAAAAAACAGCACAGGCAAAGGAGGTGAATCTGCTCCTATCACAGGCAAAGGAGGAGAAGCTGCTCCTATCACAGGCAAAAGAGGATAATCTGCTCCTATCACAGGCAAAAGAGGATAATCTGCTCCTATCACAGGCAAAGGAGGAGAATCTGCTCCTATCACAGGCAAAGGAGGAGAAGCTGCTCCTATCACAGGCAAAGGAGGAGAAGCTGCTCCTATCACAGGCAAAGGTGGAGAATCTGCTCCTATCACAGGCAAAGGAGGATAATCTGCTCCTATCACAGGCAAAGGAGGATAATCTGCTCCTATCACAGGCAAAGGAGGAGAAGCTGCTCCTATCACAGGCAAAGGAGGAGAAGCTGCTCCTATCACTGGCAAATGAAGAGAATCTCTTCCTATCACAGGCAAAGGAGGAGAATCTGCTCCTATCACTGGCAAATGAGGAGAATCTGCTCCTATCACAGGCAAAGGAGAAGAATCTCTTCCAATCACAGGCAAAAGAGGAGAAGCTGGTCCTATCACAGGCAAAGGAGAAGAATCTCTTCCAATCACAGGCAAAAGAGGAGAACCTCTTCCTATCACAGGCAAAGGAGGAGAATCTGCTCCTATCACTGGCAAAGGAGGAGAACCTCTTCTTATCACAGGCAAAGGAGGAGAATCTGCTCCTATCACAGGCAAAGGAGGAGAATCTGCTCCTATCACTGGCAAATGAGGAGAATCTGCTCCTATCACTGGCAAATGAGGAGAATCTGCTCCTATCACTGGCAAATGAGGAGAATCTCTTCCTATCAAGGCAAAGGAGGAGAATCTGCTCCTATCACAGGCAAAGGAGAAGAATCTCTTCCAATCACAGGCAAAAGAGGAGAAGCTGGTCCTATCACAGGCAAAGGAGGAGAATCTCTTCCTATCACAGGCAAAGGCGGAGAAGCTGCTCCTATCACAGGCAAAGGAGGAGAGTAGCAGCCTCTGACACTAACATGCACGTTCTGCACAGTCTGCGCACACTGCCGGCCACTGGATAGCACGGGAAGAAACAGTACATGCACCAAAGGACAAGGAACACAACATTCTGACTTCAGCATTTCTTTATCTATTTACTTATTTATTGATTGATTCATTGATTTTTTTCTACTCATTTGATTTCCTTATTCATCTCTTTATATGTTTATCTATGTATTCATTCATTCATTCATTCATTTATTCCTTTGCCTATTTATTCATTCATCTATTCATTCATTTTTTTTTTTTAAATTTGTTATTGAGGAACAGCAGATAAATGAGCGGAAGACAGCATAACTGACAAACTGCAGACTGTACCCTATTAACAATGCATGCCACCCTGCTGTGCAACAAAAATACCCCGATGACAACATTAGCATCACGATGTGTCGCTTTGTATCGACTGGGGCTGAACTTTATAAATAACAGTTATTTTCAGGAGAGAGAGACAGAGACACAGAGAGAGAGAGAGAGAAACAAAACAAGAAAAATACAAACAGCACTTCAGAAACAGAAGTGAGTGCTTTCAACAGATGCCCGTTTGAAAAAGTACAGAAGACCGAAATTACGCGAAAAGAACCGATTTTTAAAAAGTCACGTTGGCGTTGTACGCCCATACAGGCGGTGAATTCATATCCACTGTGTCCAGGGCTCGGCACAGGAAGGCAGTGAATTCATATCCACTGTGTCCAGGGCTCGGCATAGGAAGGCAGTGAATTCATGTCCACTGTGTCCAGGGCTCGGCATAGGAAGGCAGTGAATTCATGTCCACTGTGTCCAGGGCTCGGCACAGGAAGGCAATAAATTCATATCCACTGTGTCCAGGGCTCGGCATAGGAAGGCAGTGAATTCATATACACTGTGTCCAGGGCTCGGCATAGGAAGGCAGTGAATTCATATCCACTGTGTCCAGGGCTCGGCACAGGAAGGCAGTGAATTCATATCCACTGTGTCTAGGGCCAGGCTTAGGAAGGCAGTGAATTAATATCCACTGTGTCTAGGGCTATGCACATGAAGGCAGTGAATTCATGTCCACTGTGTCCAGGGCTCGGCACAGGAAGGCAGTGAATTCATATCCACTGTGTGCAGGGCTCGGCACAGGAAGGCAGTGAATTCATATCCACTGTGTGCAGGGCTCGGCACAGGAAGGCGGACCCCAATCCCTTCCATCCGCCGTTTTAACCCTCCCCACCTGAAGTCAGGTTCTCATTCACACCTGGAGTAATGCCTTTCTCAAGGACACAACAGCATGTCGAAAGCCAGCCTCGAACAACGACTGGTAAGCATTGGATGAACCCAACTTCTCACTGCTTAGGGAAAAACAAGAACAACAAACAAACCGGAAATAGAAAGCGGTAATAATGGTGGGGTTGTATTGAAAGGAAAACGATACGATAGGATAGGATTCGATGCGATCCGATATTGTGAATACAATACAAAACAAAACAATACCGTGAATACGACACAAAACAGCTGTGTAGTGGAGTACAACATCTCCAAGCCCAGAAGTAATGCTGCTGATGTGGACGACAAGGAAGGGGGTTGTGGGGTGACTAATCGGTGGAGGGGTGGGGGGTGGAGACGAAACACGCACACAGGAACCACGAGGCAGTGCAATGATGTGCGACCAAGCGATGGCTCGACAGACTTCCCTCTTCCTTCTTTATGGTCTGCTTCAGAGCAGAGGGACTGGTCACTGGAGCTGCTGGTGATACATGTATAATGAAGCTGTGTGCAGCCTTTTCTGCTGCCGATCACGGACAGTTGTTCATTGAGAGATAGAGAGAGAGAAAGAGAGAGACAGACAGAGAGACAGACAGACAGACAGACAGACAGAGAGGACAAGACACACAGTTCCTTTATTTTTAGGAGGAAGACGAGAGGAGGACCCAATCGTTTGAAGTGTCCAGTTCCGCCTGGAACCACAGTCAACGACAGGCGGTGTTACAGTCTCAAAATACCCCCTCGCTAAAGTTTACCCCACGGTCATTCTGGGCTAACCTCCAATAGCCCCCAGAATCATTGGTGTCTTGTAAAGATCGATCCCCCACCTCCTAGATGGATATTACCCCACTCCCCCACGCCCCTTCTGTGGATTTGATCAAGCTGTTGGAAAAGGAAGGAGGCTCGTTCTGGACCAGCTTTCATTGACCCAACTTCCCCCCTCACCAGAAGTGGGGGTGTCCTACTTCAATAGCCTGAATGGAAGTTCCTCCAGACCACAAAACATACCAGTATAGGCTGAACTACTTCAATAGCCTGAATGGAAGTTCCTCCAGACCACAAAACATACCAGTATAGGCTGTCCTACTTCAATAGCCTGTATGGAAGTTCCTCCAGACCACAAAACATACCAGTATAGGCTGTCCTACTTCAATAGCCTGTATGGAAGTTCCTCCAGACCACAAAACATACCAGTATAGGCTGTCCTACTTCAATAGCCTGAATGGAAGTTCCTCCAGACCACAAAACATACCAGTATAGGCTGTCCTACTTCAATAGCCTGTATGGAAGTTCCTCCAGACCACAAAACATACC
>NC_134878.1:1240000-1245000 GCF_041734735.1 Babylonia areolata | reverse complement strand
CACACACACTGTAACCTCCGTCTTGTTTCAATGATGTGACGAGTACACACACACACACACACACACACACACACACACACACACACACACACACACACACACACACACACACAGTTCACACTCTCTCGTGCCTTGGGTTCCGCTTCCT
Organism: Babylonia areolata; assembly: GCF_041734735.1. Lineage (NCBI taxonomy): Eukaryota > Metazoa > Mollusca > Gastropoda > Neogastropoda > Buccinidae > Babylonia > Babylonia areolata. The sequence continues at coordinate 1,244,852 of NC_134878.1, read as the reverse complement.
TGTGGAAAGCACTGAGGAAAATACCGAGACCGGTGAAATATAAAAATATCAACAACAGTAGACTCTTCATGTCTTTAAAACTTGTATTCTAAAAAAGCAGCAAATTTTCGCTGTAAAATCAGTTTCTTCAGGCAAGAGTACAGACACACACACACACACACACACACACACACACACACACACACACACAAACACACACACACACACATGTATATATATGTATACGTGTCAGCAGCAATCAAGTGGTTACAGGAAGATGAAAGCAACAGGCTGCCCGTTGAATGGCGGGGAGTGACACAGGAGGTGGATGCCATCCTCTAAAGCCACCAAACTGATCCACGGGACATGCTGGCGTGACGATGGTTCAGAGGTTTTGGGTCGGGAGGAGGGTGCGGGGGAAGGGGGGGAGGTGTCGGGGGGGTCCTGGGGGGGGGGGTTGTTGGGAGGGTGGGAGTGTTGGGGGTGGGGGTTCGATACACAGAGTTCCATACATGGATCTAGAGGTTTCGGATACGTGTGGCTGGGGGAGTAGGGGGGCGGGAGGGGGGGGGGGGTTGGGGATCGATGTATGACGTCAGCGGGGCTATAAACCAGGCTAAGATGGGATGAAAACAGTACTGCTGGCCGCGTCAGCGTTTTTGTGTACTTGCTGGCGTCAACTACTTCTAAGTTTTGGGTTTTTTTTAACGCAGAGTAATAATGACTGATGCTAACAGAGAGTTTGGTAGTGCATCGCATAAGATTGAAAGTATTTCACGGTTGTTGTTTTTTTTGTTTTCTTTTTTTTTCTTCTCAAAAATGCAGTGGCTTCTCTCTCTATGTGACTCTGTCTCCCTCTATCTCTTTGTCTCTCACTCTCCATTTCATTAGTTATCTTTAAATTCGTCATTTATCTTGTCTTACCCACATACCCTTTGTATACAGGCTGGTGGCATCACAGTAAAAACTCCTCATCTCTCTCTCTCTCTCTCTCTCTCTCTCTCTCTCTCTCTCTCCATATAAGGAAATACAGACACGCAGACGCAGTCAGACAAAAAAGAAAAGAAAAAAAAGTCAGATTGATACACAGACAAGAAAAGAAATAGAAAAAACCAACAACAAAACCATGTGCACATGTGTGAATTTCAGACATACAAAGAAGAGGCAGGGTATGGCTGACATACAGGCAGAGAGAATTCAGCTGAAAGACAGACAGACAGACAGACAGACAGACAGGGAAAGGGAGGACAGAAACAGCCAGACCCACAGACAGACAGCAATATCAACGCACACAAAGTACACACACGAGAAGGGCATTGACTGATGACTACATGAAAGCATGCAACAGCCAGGAAAAAACAAATTCGGAGACACGGCAGGAAGCTGACAGTTTGAAACGGCCAGCTCTACCATGCTACAAACGGCCAGCTCTACCATGCTACAAACGGCCAGCTCTACCATGCTACAAACGGCCAGCTCTACCATGCTACAAACGGCCAGCTCTACCATGCTACAAACGGCTAGCTCTACCATGCTACAAACGGTCAGCTCTACCATGCTACAAACGGCCAGCTCTACCATGTCAGCTCTACCATGCTACAAACGGCCAGCTCTACCGTGTCAGCTCTACCATGCTACAAACGGCCAGCTCTACCATGCCAGCTCTACCATGCTACAAACGGCCAGCTCTACCATGCTACAAATGGGGGCGGGGAGAGGAGGGAGGGAGGGGAGGAGAGACGCCGAATCAGGAGTTGGTGGGGGGTGAATGGCCGTTTTGTCCATGAGAAAACCAGGCCCTCTGCCCATGTCAAAGCTGTGAAGAGACAGGGATGATGATGATGATGATATTGTGAACACTTATTTTGCGCCTATCCTCGGTCGGAGACCAAGCTCTAAGCGCTTTACACACACGGAAGCATTTGCACAACAGACTGCCTACCTGGGTAGAGCCGACTGACGGCTGCCACTGGGCGCTCATCATTCATTTCCTGTGTCATTCAATCAGGTTTCAGGCACGCACACATACACACTCATACAGACACGTAACATTTTACGTGTATGACCGTTTTGTTTGTTTACCCCGCCATGCATGCCGGCTACCTTCTTTCCACCGACAACCCACCGAACGCTGACATGGATTACAATATTTTCAACGTGCGAATTTGATCTTCTGCAAGCGTATACACATAAAGAGGGTTCAGGCACTATCAGATCTGCACATATGTGACCTGGGAGATCAGAAAAATCTCCACCCTTTACCAACCAGGCGCCGTCCGACAGACAGAGAGAGAGAGAGAGAGAGAGAAAGAGGAAGAAGAAACAAGAGAGAGGGAGAGAGAGATGGGGGAAGCCCTATATCATAACAAAAATCCATTATAACCACTCTGAATCATAAACATGCTACAAGCCCTCTGAAAGCGTCAATCATTTTGCATTAAAATAAAGAGGGGGTGGGGTGGGGATTCTTAGAAGTTGACATGACCAAGTACACAAAAACGGAACGAAGCCAGAAGTACAGTTTTCATCCCATATTACCCTGGTTTTTAGCCCCTGTTACATCACGCATCGACCCCCCCACCCCATCCCCCATCCCCCACGCCAGCAGTTTCCGCTTCCCCCAAACCTGTGAAGCATCGTGACCCCGACTTGTCCCGTTTCTGTTCTGGACCAGTTGGAGGACGGGACCAACCTCCTCCCTCTCCTCCCCAGTTCACGTGCAGTGTGTTGCTTTCATTTGCCTTTAGACTCTTTGTTGTTGGTGATGTTGTTGTTGTTGTTGTTGGTGGTGGTGTTGTTGCTGTTGTTGGTGGTGGTGGTGTTGCTGTTGGTGTTGCTGTTGTTGTTGGTGTCGCTGTTGTTGCTGCTATTGTTGTTGTTGGTGTAGTTTTTGTTGTTGGTGGTGGTGGTGCTGGTGTTGTTGTTGTTGTTGCTAGTGTTGTTGTTGTTGGTGGTGGTGGTGTTGTTGTTGGCGGTGGTGTTGATGTTGGTGTTGCTGTTGTTGGTGGTGTTGCTGTTGTTGTTGTTGGTTTTGTTGCTGGTGTTGTTATTGTTGCTGGTTTCTTGTTGTTGCTGGTGTTGCTGATGTTGTTGTTGGTGGTGGTGTTGCTGTGTTGTTTCTAGTGTTGTTGTTGCTGTTGCTGGTGTTCTTGTTGTTGCAGTAGATACTTTGTTGCTGGCGTTATTGCTGTTGTCCTGCCCTTGTAGTTGTTGTTACTGCCATATGTCTATTTGGGTCAGCTTTTTACAGTGTTTCTGTCCTTTTTTCTTCACTGACATCACTCTTTATCCTCCGTGTGTGTGTGTGTGTGTGTTGTTGTTGTTGTTCAGTGTTGTGTATGTGTATGTGCGGGCCAGTATAATGCGTGCGTGCGTGCGTGCGTGTGCGTGTGCGTTTGCGCCAAAAAGGAAAGAAAAGCACCAGACAGCAGCCAGTGCGCACAGATTACCAACACGGGGAAAGAACTTGATTGATGGCCACATGAAAGCACACACAGGACAGGAAAAGTGCAACACGGAGAGAAGAGAAAGAAGAAGAAGAAGAAAAGTGTTCCGCGTTATGATGGAAGGCGGGAAGCCGGGGCTTTGAAGTTGCCGACTCTGTCATTCCAGAAACGGGAGGGCAAGTGGAAGAGACGAAGGAGCTGGCCTTGGAGGGGGGTGGGGGTGGGGTGGAGGCAAACCACTGGCCAGTGTGTTATGAAAACAATCCTCCGGTGATCTTTCTTCCTTTTTAATTTTGTTTAACCCCCCCCCCCTCTCTCTCTCTCTCTCTCTCTCTCTCTCTGTGTGTGTGTGTGTGTGTGTGTGTGTGTGTGTGTGTGTGTGTGTGCCCCCAATAATTCGGGACATTTCGTTTCCTGTATCTCGATGACGACGAATGATGATAGTGATGAAGATGCTACAATGGAGGTGTCCATTTTATTTTACGTTTGGGACAACTTGACAAGGCTGTACTCTCATGACATCACAACTTGACAAGGCTGTACTCTCATGACATTACAACTTGACAAGGCTGTACTCTCATGACATCACAACTTGACAAGGCTGTACTCTCATGACATCACAACTTGACAAGGCTGTACTCTCATGCCATCACAACTTGACAAGGCTGTACTCTCATGACATTACAACTTGACAAGGCTGTACTCTCATGACATCACAACTTGACAAGGCTGTACTCTCATGACATTACAACTTGACAAGGCTGTACTCTCATGACATTACAACTTGACAAGGCTGTACTCTCATGACATCACAACTTGACAAGGCTGTACTCTCATGACATTACAACTTGACAAGGCTGTACTCTCATGACATTACAACTTGACAAGGCTGTACTCTCATGACATCACAACTTGACAAGGCTGTACTCTCATGGTATTGCAATCTGGCGTCAACCAGGCTGGCAGATACAGGTACCTGCAGTGTTGCATTAAAAAACAGAAAAAAAGCAACACTTCCAAGGAATCGTCCGTGAAATGGACGTCCCTCCACTGTGTGCTCCCAGCCTTCCCATTTAAGCTCAAACCACAATCAGCTCTGGGTAAAACCCTCTGATGGGGTTCGAACACGCGTTCTCCCAGTCGTCCATTCGCGACATTAACCGCTTGGCCACGGTTGCTGCCATCTTTCGTCCTTTTTAATTATTTATGTGTAACCTCCCCCCTCTCCGAGAAAATGGCTCTAAGATCGGTCGATTTGATTTCTTGGTGATTCATATCCAATCATTTTTGTGTGTGTATGATTCTTATTTGGAACGTCTTTATGTGGACTATATGGTGTGTATCAAATGACAAACTTGGGTGTTTTTTGTTGTTTTTTTTCCACGTACAAGAAATGGAGGTTGAAAGAACAGAAGCAGCAGCAATAG
>NC_134878.1:1197500-1235000 GCF_041734735.1 Babylonia areolata | reverse complement strand
AGGCACCACCCCCACCACCAACAACAACGACAAGAAAGGCACCAACCCCACCACCAACAACAACAACGACAAGAAAGGCACCACCACCAACAACAACGACAAGAAAGGCACCACCCCCACCACCAACAACAACGACAAGAAAGGCACCACCCCCACCAACAACAACAACAACGACAAGAAAGGCACCACCCCCACCACCACCAACAACGACAACAAGAAAGGCACCACCCCCACCACCACCACCAACAACGACCAGAAAGGCACCCCCCCCACCACCACCAACAACAACGACAAGAAAGGCACCACCACCACCAACAACAACGACAAGAAAGGCACCACCCCCACCACCACCAACAACGACAACAAGAAAGGTACCACCCCCACCACCACCAACAACAACAACAAGAAAGGCACCACCCCCACCACCGACACCACCCCCACCACCAACAACAACGACAAGAAAGGCACCACCACCACCACCACCAACAACAAGAAAGGCACCACCCCCATCACCACCAACAACGACAAGAAAGGCACCACCACCACCACCACCAACAACAACAACAACAAGAAAGGCACCACCCCCACCACCACCAACAACAACGACAAGAAAGGCACCACCCCCACCACCAACAACAACGACAAGAAAGGCACCACCACCACCACCACCAACAACAACAACGACAAGAAAGGCACCACCCCCACCACCAACAACGACAAGAAAGGCACCACCACCACCACCACCAACAACAACGACAAGAAAGGCACCACCCCCACCACCACCAACAACGACAACAAGAAAGGCACCCCCCCCCCCCCCCACCACCAACAACAACGACAAGAAAGGTACCACCACCACCACCACCAACAACGACAACAAGAAAGGCACCACCCCCACCACCACCACCAACAACGACAAGAAAGGCACCACCCCCACCACCAACAACAACAACAACAAGAAAGGCACCACCCCCACCACCAACAACAACGACAACAAGAAAGGCACCACCCCCACCACCAACAACAACGACAACAAGAAAGGCACCACCCCCACCACCAACAACAACGACAACAAGAAAGGCACCACCCCCACCACCAACAACAACAACAACAACGACAACAAGAAAGGCACCCCCCCACCACCAACAACAACAACGACAAGAAAGGCACCACCACCACCACCACCAACAACGACAAGAAAGGCACCACCCCCACCACCACCAACAACGACAAGAAAGGCACCACCACCACCACCACCAACAACGACAAGAAAGGCACCACCACCACCACCACCACCAACAACAACAACGACAAGAAAGGCACCACCACCACCAACAACAACGACAAGAAAGGCACCACCCCTACCCCCACCAACAACAACGACAAGAAAGGCACCACCCCCACCACCACCACCAACACCAACGACAAGAAAGACACCACCACCACCACCACCACCAACAACAACAACGACAAGAAAGGCACCACCACCACCACCACCACTAACAACAACGACAAGAAAGGCACCACCACCACCACCACCAACAACAACAACGACAAGAAAGGCACCACCACCACCACCACCACCAACAACAACGACAAGAAAGACACCCCCACCACCACCACCAACAACAACGACAAGAAAGGCACCACCCCCACCACCACCAACAACAACGACAAGAAAGGCACCACCCCCACCACCACCAACAACGACAACAAGAAAGGCACCCCCCCCCCCCCCACCACCAACAACAACGACAAGAAAGGTACCACCACCACCACCACCAACAACGACAACAAGAAAGGCACCACCCCCACCACCACCACCAACAACGACAAGAAAGGCACCACCCACACCACCACCAACAACAACAACAAGAAAGGCACCACCCCCACCACCAACAACAACAACAACAAGAAAGGCACCACCCCCACCACCAACAACAACGACAACAAGAAAGGCACCACCCCCACCACCAACAACAACGACAACAAGAAAGGCACCACCCCCCACCACCAACAACAACAACAACAACGACAACAAGAAAGGCACCCCCCCCACCACAACCAACAACAACAACGACAACAAGAAAGGCACCCCCCCACCACCAACAACAACAACGACAAGAAAGGCACCACCACCACCACCAACAACGACAAGAAAGGCACCACCACCACCACCACCAACAACGACAAGAAAGGCACCACCCCCACCACCACCAACAACGACAAGAAAGGCACCACCACCACCACCACCAACAACGACAAGAAAGGCACCACCACCACCACCACCAACAACAACAACAACGACAAGAAAGGCACCACCACCACCAACAACAACGACAAGAAAGGCACCACCCCTACCCCCACCAACAACAACGACAAGAAAGGCACCACCACCACCACCACCACCAACAACAACGACAAGAAAGACACCACCACCACCACCAACAACAACAACAACGACAAGAAAGGCACCACCACCACCACCACCACTAACAACAACGACAAGAAAGGCACCACCTTCACCACCACCACCAACAACAACGACAAGAAAGGCACCACCACCACCACCACCACCAACAACAACGACAAGAAAGACACCACCACCCCCACCAACAACAACAACAACAAGAAAGGCACCACCCCCACCACCACCAACAACAACGACAAGAAAGGCACCACCCCCACCACCACCAACAACGACAACAAGAAAGGCACCACCCCTACCACCACCAACAACAACGACAAGAAAGGCACCACCCCCACCACCACCAACAACGACAACAAGAAAGGCACCACCCCCACCACCACCAACAACAACGACAAGAAAGACACCACCACCCCCACCACCAACAACAACAACAAGAAAGGCACCACCCCCACCACCAACAACAACAACAACAAGAAAGGCACCACCCCCACCACCACCAACAACGACAACAAGAAAGGCACCACCCCCACCACCAACAACAACGACAACAAGAAAGGCACCACCCCCACCACCAACAACAACGACAAGAAAGGCACCGCCGCCACCACCACCAACAACAACAACAACAAGAAAGGCACCACCCCCACCACCACCACCAACAACGACAAGAAAGGCACCACCCCCACCACCAACAACAACGACAAGAAAGGCACCACCCCCACCACCACCAACAACGACAAGAAAGGCACCACCCCCACCACCAACAACAACGACAAGAAAGGCACCACCCCCACCACCACCACCAACAACGACAAGAAAGGCACCACCCCCACCACCACCAACAACGACAAGAAAGGCACCACCCCCACCACCACCATCAACAACGACAAGAAAGGCACCACCCCCACCACCACCAACAACAAGAAAGGCACCACCCCCACCACCACCAACAACGACAAGAAAGGCACCACCCCCACCACCACCAACAACGACAACAAGAAAGGCACCACCCCCACCACCCCCACCACCAACAACAACGACAAGAAAGGCACCACCCCAACCACCAACAACAACGACAAGAAAGGCACCACCCCCACCACCACCACCAACAACGACAAGAAAGGCACCACCACCACCACCAACAACAACGACAAGAAAGGCACCACCCCCACCACCAACAACAACAACAACAAGAAAGGCACCCCCCCCCACCACCACCAACAACGACAAGAAAGGCACCACCCCCACCACCACCAACAACAACGACAAGAAAGGCACCACCCCCACCACCAACAACAACGACAAGAAAGGCACCCCCCCCCCCCCACCACCAACAACAACGACAAGAAAGGCACCACCCCCACCACCAACAACAACAACGACAAGAAAGGCACCACCCCCACCACCACCACGAACAACGACAACAAGAAAGGCACCACCCCCACCACCACCACCAACAAGGACAACAAGAAAGGCACCACCCCCACCACCAACAACAACGACAAGAAAGGCACCACCCCCACCACCAACAACAACAACGACAAGAAAGGCACCACCACCAACAACAACGACAAGAAAGGCACCACCCCCACCAACAACAACAACAACGACAAGAAAGGCACCACCCCCACCAACAACAACAACAACGACAAGAAAGGCACCACCCCCACCACCACCAACAACGACAACAAGAAAGGCACCACCCCCACCACCACCACCAACAACGACAACAAGAAAGGCACCACCCCCACCACCAACAACAACGACAAGAAAGGTACCACCCCCACCAACAACAACAACAACGACAAGAAAGGCACCACCCCCACCACCACCAACAACGACAACAAGAAAGGCACCACCCCCACCACCACCACCAACAACGACAACAAGAAAGGCACCACCCCCACCACCAACAACAACGACAAGAAAGGTACCACCCCCACCAACAACAACAACAACGACAAGAAAGGCACCACCCCCACCAACAACAACAACGACAACAACAAAGGCACCACCCCCACCAACAACAACAACGACAACAAGAAAGGCACCACCCCCACCACCAACAACAACAACAACGACAAGAAAGGCACCACCCCCACCAACAACAACAACAACAACGACAAGAAAGGCACCACCGCCACCACCACCACCAACAACAACGACAAGAAAGGCACCACCCCCACCGCCACCACCAACAACAACAACGACGACAAGAAAGGCACCACCCCCACCGCCACCACCACCAACAACAACGACGACAAGAAAGGCACCACCCCCACCCCCACCAACAACAACAACGACAAGAAGGGCACCACCCCCACCCCCACCACCAACAACAACAACGACAAGAAATGCCCCACCCCCAAAGCCATGAGTAGAGCGACAAAGCACAGAGGTCTGGCATGACGGTGCCGGCTGGGGACTTCCACCAGGAAATGGAACCTCCTTTCATCAGCCCTCACGATCCACCCCACAGTGGCCTTGGGAGGAGGGTGGGGGGGAGTCGGGGGGCGAGGGGGGGGGGAGGTTGGAGACCTGTGTGAACTGATAGCCATCATGATTTACAGTGACTGCTGGGTTATGTCAGCCACTCACATCAACACACAGTGACCCCCTTGTTTTCTTTCTGTTTCTTTTCTTTTTCTTAAGGGGCATTGGGAACGAAAAGGAACACACGTTTCTGTGTGTATCTGTCTGTCTGTCTCCCTGTCCCTCCCCCATCATTCTTTTCCACCCCTGCGTCCCCCCTCTGTCCCCCCCTGCACCCCTCCCTCCGTCCCTCCCCCCTCCGCCCCTCCCTCTGTCCCCCCCCCCCCCCCCCTGTGTCTCCCCCTCTGTCCCTGTCCATCCCTCTGTCCTCCCTCTGTCTCTCCCTCTGTACTCCCCCTGTCTCTCCCTCTGCCCCCCCTGTCCCCCCCCCTCTGTCTCCCCCTCTGCCCCCCCCCTCTGTCCCTCCCTCTGTCCCCCCCTGTCCCCCCCCTCTGCACCCCCCCATCCCCCCCTTTCCCCAGTGAAGATGATCAACGGGAGACAGAAGAGCGTGGATAAAGACGAGACTGTAAACGTTTTTTAAACGTTACCTGCAAACATTAACATGGATACTCCAGCATCACCCATTTCTTGAAGAACACGAATATTTCTGATTCCTTACACACAGACGGTACAGAGATCCACACGCCCATCTGCAGTCCACACATGCAGTCTGTTTCCAGCGGACATCAAAAGCAACAGCACTATTTCCCAGACGGCTCTGTGAAGTTGACTTCAATTCACTCAGACCAGACTACATCAACTTCCACGCAATTTTAGCAAAGACAGAATCGTGGAAGAAGACGCAGAGTCTTGGAGGCAGAGAGATGGAGATCTGAAGCCACCTACGGGAATTGAGGATACACACAGACTGAGTCACCGGGAGCACAACTTGAAGCTAGATGCCGACGAGGATATTCAACAAAACCGATCACAAGTTCAACAACTTTCTCCAGACGTTGAGGCGAACGAAAATAGTATTGCTCTCAGCAATCCCTCGCTGTCGGCGGTAAACATAAATTAAAACCTCTCTCTCTCTCTCTCTCTCTCTCTCTCTCTCTCTCTCTCTCTCTCTCTCTCTCTCTCTCTGTACGTGTCTGTGTCTTCTCCCCCCCTTCCATTGTGTCCATTCCACACACGGAAAAAGCAGCAACATGTGTTATCAACAGCAGACCTTGGTCCAGAGGACGGACTGGGGAAGGGGGTGAGGGATAACCACTCAGTCCTTACTGTGTTCAGTCAGTCAGATAACATTTCCCTCTACTCCTCACCCACAGCTCTTCCAATCAGCTATTGACATCAAGTACACATTATGTCACTGATGCGTCACGAGGGAGATATACAGTGACATCAAGTACACATTATGTCACTGATGCGTCACGGGGGAGATCTACGGTGACATCAAATACACATTATGTCACTGATGCGTCACGAGGGAGATATACAGTGACATCAAATACACATGTCACTGGTGCGTCACGGGGGAGATCTACAGTGACATCAAATACACATTATGTCACTGGTGCGTCACGGGGGAGATCTACAGTGACATCAAATACACATTATGTCACTGATGCGTCACGGGGGAGATCTACGGTGACATCAAATACACATTATGTCACTGATGCGTCACGGGGGAGATATACAGTGACATCAAATACACATTATGTTACTGATGCGTCACGGGGGAGATCTACAGTGACATCAAATACACTTTATGTCAATGATGCGTCACGGGGGAGATCTACAGTGACATCAAATACACATTGTCACTGATGCGTCACGAGGGAGATCTACAGTGACATCAAATACACATTATGTCACTGATGCGTCACGAGGGAGATCTACAGTGACATCAAATACACCTTGTCACTGATGCGTCACGAGGGAGATCTACAGTGACATCAAATACACATTGTCACTGATGCATCACGGGGGAGATATACAGTGTGTTCCACCCTCCGAGACATGATTCTATTTACATCAATCGTTCAACCTTGACATCGTAGACTGGGTAGCCCCTTCCTTTCCATGAAGCTCAATTTCAAACTTATGTAACTGCCACCAAAGCAGTGTTACAGATTTTAATCACCCCTTTTCCCCTCCATGTTCTCATTGTAACACTAGCAGTTAATCCCGGACACATTGTCATAGTTCAAGGTTATCTTCCTCCCAGTTTCGGTTCAACGGATTGGCTGGCCGTTTCCGCTTCAAGATACAGGATGACATTATGTCAAACGCTGGACTCAGGGGGGGGGGGGGGGGGGTTGGGGGGGGGGATTAAAGACACAGGATGAAATTATGTCAAACGCTGGACTCAAAGGGGGGGAGGGGGGGGGGAGGAGAGCTAATGAACGTTTTTCCTTGTCTTTCCATTTTTTCGTCTTAAATTTGTCAAAGTGCGCGGATAGTATGGGTCTGTTCAGGAACAAAATGAAAACATATATATACAATTCTTGTGTGTGTGTGTGTGTGTGTGTGTGTGTGTGTGTGTGTGTGTGTGTGTGTGTGCGTTTCAGTCTGTGTTACTGTAAAACTTTTGTGCTGTCTTTGCTAACTTAAATTGAAAGGAAATTACAGAATAAATGACTGTTTTATTATTGATAAAGTTATTACATTTTTTTTAAAAGAAAACAATAAAACAAAAAAGGCTAGTTAGCAATAGTTTTTGCACATTTTATAAAACCTTTAAAGCAAAATGCTCCAACAACATTCATTTATTTGGAAAACAAACAACAATATCAAACCAAATGACCTCCACACAGACCCGACAGACATCTCTAAAACCATCCTCAGTCCACCTTCTTCCGACTGACCGTCCAAAACACAGTGCTGTTCCCAGTTCCCAGACAGTTCCTATCATGTTGACTCCAGTTTACTCCGGCCAGACTGCACCCACATCGACGCAATTTCAGCAAAGACGCTGAGTCATGGAAGAGGACCTGGGGTGTCTGCGAGAATAAAGAAGGTCTGATAGTACCTGTGGGAATTAGTTATAGCTTCCAATTAGTCTCTGTCTCCCCCCCGAAGACAACGCGCTGATCATAGGAGTCGGAAAGTAGGCGGTCGTTGTTGTGGACATTCGCAAGAACCCAACACAAGTTCAAAAACTTTGCTCGGTGCATAACGGTTCGGACATGAAGACAGCAGTTCGCTTTGTACTCTGCGCTTTCAACAGAAAACACATTTAAAGTTTTCTTATATCATCATCTTAGATGAACAGACTATAAATAAATAAATATATAAAACAGATTTAAAGTTAAATTACCCCCTTTCCACATACCTCTCTCTCTCTCTCTCTGTTTGTCTCTTTGCCTGTAGGGATACTTTGTTATTTTTCTTTCTGTCTGTCTCTGTCTCTCTTTCGGTCTCTGTCTGTCTGTCTGTCTGTTTCTCTCTCTGTGTGTCTCTCTCTCTGTTTCTCTCTCTCTCTCTCTGTGACTGTGTGACTCTCTCTCCCTCTCTCTGTCTCTGTCCCTCTCTGTGTCTGTGTCTCTCTCTGTCTCTCTGTCTCTGTCTCTCTCTGTACCCTTGTAATCTCCTTGCTCTCACCGACCAGACAGTGTCATCAACAGCCGATACCCGATCAACAGACCAAGGGGGGGTGGAGTGGTGAGTTAGTGTCATCAACAGCCGATACCCGATCAACAGACCAAGGGGGGGTGGAGTGGTGTTAGTGTCATCAACAGCCGATACCCGATCAACAGACCCAGGGAGGTGGAGTGGTGAGTTAGTGTCATCAACAGCCGATACCCGATCAACAGACCAAGGGGGGGTGGAGTGGTGTTAGTGTCATCAACAGCCGATACCCGATCAACAGACCCAGGGGAGGTGGAGTGGTGTTAGTGTCATCAACAGCCGATACCCGATCAACAGACCCAGGGGAGGTGGAGTGGTGAGTTAGTGTCATCAACAGCCGATACCCGATCAACAGACCTAGGGGAGGTGGAGTGGTGAGTTAGTGTCATCAACAGCCGATACCCGATCAACAGACCCAGGGGAGGTGGAGTGGTGAGTTAGTGTCATCAACAGCCGATACCCGATCAACAGACCCAGGGGAGGTGGAGTGGTGAGTTAGTGTCATCAACAGCCGATACCCGATCAACAGACCCAGGGGAGGTGGAGTGGTGAGTTAGTGTCATCAACAGCCGATACCCGATCAACAGACCCAGGGGAGGTGGAGTGGTGAGTTAGTGTCATCAACAGCCGATACCCGATCAACAGACCCAGGGGAGGTGGAGTGGTGAGTTAGTGTCATCAACAGCCGATACCCGATCAACAGACCAAGGGGAGGTGGAGTGGTGAGTTAGTGTCATCAACAGCCGATACCCGATCAACAGACCAAGGGGAGGTGGAGTGGTGAGTTAGTGTCATCAACAGCCGATACCCGATCAACAGACCAAGGGGAGGTGGTGTGGTGAGTTAGTGTCATCAACAGCCGATACCCGATCAACAGACCAAGGGAGGTGGAGTGGTGAGTTAGTGTCATCAACAGCCGATACCCGATCAACAGACCCAGGGGAGGTGGAGTGGTGAGTTAGTGTCATCAACAGCCGATACCCGATCAACAGACCAAGGGGAGGTGGAGTGGTGAGTTAGTGTCATCAACAGCCGATACCCGATCAACAGACCAAGGGGAGGTGGAGTGGTGAGTTAGTGTCATCAACAGCCGATACCCGATCAACAGACCAAGGGGAGGTGGAGTGGTGAGTTAGTGTCATCAACAGCCGATACCCGATCAACAGACCAAGGGGAGGTGGAGTGGTGAGTTAGTGTCATCAACAGCCGATACCCGATCAACAGACCAAGGGGAGGTGGAGTGGTGAGTTAGTGTCATCAACAGCCGATACCCGATCAACAGACCCAGGGGAGGTGGTGTGGTGAGTTAGTGTCATCAACAGCCGATACCCGATCAACAGACCAAGGGGAGGTGGAGTGGTGAGTTAGTGTCATCAACAGCCGATACCCGATCAACAGACCAAGGGGAGGTGGTGTGGTGAGTTAGTGTCATCAACAGCCGATACCCGATCAACAGACCAAGGGGAGGTGGTGTGGTGAGTTAGTGTCATCAACAGCCGATACCCGATCAACAGACCAAGGGAGGTGGAGTGGTGAGTTAGTGTCATCAACAGCCGATACCCGATCAACAGACCAAGGGGAGGTGGAGTGGTGAGTTAGTGTCATCAACAGCCGATACCCGATCAACAGACCAAGGGGAGGTGGAGTGGTGAGTTAGTGTCATCAACAGCCGATACCCGATCAACAGAACCAGGGGAGGTGGAGTGGTGAGTTAGTGTCATCAACAGCCGATACCCGATCAACAGACCAAGGGGAGGTGGTGTGGTGAGTTAGTGTCATCAACAGCCGATACCCGATCAACAGACCAAGGGAGGTGGAGTGGTGAGTTAGTGTCATCAACAGCCGATACCCGATCAACAGACCTAGGGGAGGTGGAGTGGTGAGTTAGTGTCATCAACAGCCGATACCCGATCAACAGACCTAGGGGAGGTGGAGTGGTGAGTTAGTGTCATCAACAGCCGATACCCGATCAACAGACCTAGGGGAGGTGGAGTGGTGAGGAGGGAGTGGGAGGAGCAGAGATGGTAGAAAGTCTCACTCAACCCGCATCACTTGATGAAAATAACACGTAAGAGATAGGGAAAGACTCGCTTCACTCCCCACACCCCTCCCCTCCCCTCTAACACAATCCTCCCACCTTGCTTCCTTTCCCGTCCTTACCGCAGCCTTTTAAAGTACACACAGGAAACACAGTTCCCATTGAATAAACATTACACCAATGACACCTTCAAGTGGAGTTTAACGACCTTTTGGCAAAACACCCCTAAGGTCCAGATGCTCTGGGCTTGGGCCTTGATTCCGACAACACAACCTTCACCGAACCACCAATGAACCACCAATGAACCACCGAACCACCAATGACGCGTTAGGCGGGAAATAGATTTGTTATGGGCATGATAAGGTAGATTCAGTCCCTGTCTCCCCTCCTGTCATGTAACTTCATTCCAGGCCGATAACACTTGCACTTAGGCGGTGTTAAGGATTAAAATCACCCACCCACCCATCCACATAATTACCTACTTTCCTATTGTCTGTTTTCTCTTTTATAACACCATCATTCTATCAATTTTACTATAATCGTATTGTTATCATCAATATCATTATCATCATGAAAATCATCAACATCATCATCATCATCATCACTATCATCACTATCATCAATATTATCATCATCAGTATTATCAGTTTCATTATTATATTTATTGTTCTTGTTATCACTACTGTTCTTTGATTCCCATACTGGCTGCTGTTAAGTCTCATATGTTGTCCATTTCCATGTTTGTTTGAATTGTTTGTGTATATGTAGTATCATTTCATGAAAAAATAACCGTTCGAAACAGGAAAAATGTATTCCAAAAACGCATGTATTCGCATTTATCATAATAAGAAAACACTTGACTAAATAAAAAAGACAAGAAAAAAGAACACGACCTCTGTCCTTTCCTAGCTGTACATAATTGTGCAAAGAGGACGGGAACGTTGGTCAGTTTTTTTGCGGGCAAACTGCGACACAATGCTCCGCCGAAAACATTCGCTTCTTTGAACGAAATGTACACTCCAGACTGCCGCCATGCACTTACTACAGATCCATAAACCCATCTTCCGTCCGCATGATATTTTCCAACGGATATCAACATCACCTCTCCGTTCCCAGACATGCTGTGATGGAGACTTAAATTCACTCCCACCAGACTGCCTCTATTTCTGTGCGATTTCAGCAAAAAGGCGATGCACTGTGGGAAAAAAAAAGCACCTAGGTGTCTGAAAAGAAACCCCTACCTCTGGGAATTAAGGGAGCATGGTTTCAAAAGACTTTTTTCTCTCTCTTTTCTACACAAAGACATGAGCGAGAGCTGAAAGGAAGCTGACTGGACGAGAACGACGAACAACACAAAGTCAACAACTCTCCACAGTCATGAAGGTTCAGGCAGGAGGCAATGATGTCGTTGCCAGAATTACTCCTCCCCTCTTGTACACAGTTCGGGGACAGGGGTAGGGGGGCTGGTGGATGAACATGAGCAAAATACAAGGATTACACCCGTCCTTTTTTATGAACTGAGTATGGTGAGGGGAATGGGAGTGGAGTGTTTGAAGTCCACATGTACGTCCCTCCTATTCTTTTATAAAGAACTGAAGTGATTACCGAAAATGGTACGATATATAAATACGAGCAACAGTATTCTTGGTATGTCTTTAAAACTTGTAATTAGAATACAGGAAATTTTCGCTGAATAGGAG
Source organism: Babylonia areolata (assembly GCF_041734735.1). Taxonomy (NCBI): domain Eukaryota; kingdom Metazoa; phylum Mollusca; class Gastropoda; order Neogastropoda; family Buccinidae; genus Babylonia; species Babylonia areolata. Next base: position 1,222,720 of record NC_134878.1, on the reverse strand, counting down.
CTTCTTCAAGCAAAGACACAGAAATAAAACCTTCACAGGCTGGTTAAATTGCAACCAGTAAGTAAAATCCGATAAAACCGGCAGGCAAGAACCATGCTGCATGCAAGACAATGTTCTAACCGTAAGCAAGCCATTCACACAGTCACACATACGGAATTTCAGAATTCAGAGTTAGTCGCCAACCTGCACACAGCCAGTCATTCCCCACACAACACCATCCTTCCTATGAACTTTGAGGGGGGTGGGGGTGGCAGGCGTGCAGAGATGGTGGGGGTGTGGGGGGGTTGACGGGGATGTGGCATTTTAATTACAAGTTTTAAAGACATGCCTAGACTACTGTTATTCTTTATATATATATATATATATATATATATATATATATATATATATATATATATATATACATATATACATACATACATACATAATTTCTCAAGAACGCAGTTGATAAATAACCTTACACTCACTAAACAGATAAAGAAAAAGGAAGAAAGAGATCGGGAGGACACCAGAACTGATGAGTGTTCCCAATATCACCTTGTGATCGGTTTACAACATGTGGATTCTCAGACCAGTCGATGACAGACCAACAGACCCTGTGCCGCCCCTATCAATGGAAGGATGGTGTCTCTCCATCAGTCCTTTGCTGGATACCTATCAATGGGAGGAGTGTATGGTGTCCTCTCCATCAGTCCTTTGCTGGATACCTATCAATGGGAGGAGTGTATGGTGTCCTCTCCATCAGTCCTTTGCTGGATACCTATCAATGGGAGGAGTGTATGGTGTCCTCTCCATCAGTCCTTTGCTGGATACCTATCAATGGGAGGAGTGTGTGGTGGTGTCCTCTCCATCAGTCCTTTGCTGGATACCTATCAATGGGAGGAGTGTATGGTGTCCTCTCCATCAGTCCTTTGCTGGATACCTATCAATGGGAGGGGTGTATGGTGTCCTCTCCATCAGTCCTTTGCTGGATACCTATCAATGGGAGGAGTGTGTGGTGTTGTCCTCTCCATCAGTCCTTTGCTGGATACCTATCAATGGGAGGAGTGTGTGGTTTTGTCCCCTCGATCAGTCCTGTGCTGGATACCTATCAATGGGAGGGGTGTCTGGTGTCCTCTCCATCAGTCCTTTGCTGGATACCTATCAATGGGAGGAGTGTATGGTGTCCTCTCCATCAGTCCTTTGCTGGATACCTATCAATGGGAGGAGTGTATGGTGTCCTCTCCATCAGTCCTTTGCTGGATAGCCATCATCGACCCCACTCCCACTTTCTTCCTTTTGTTTTCGTCACCTCCTCCATCAGCACTAACGTTTCAAATCTGGTACATGCCAGGTGTTAGGAAACACGCTACACACCCACGCACGCGTGCATACACACACACACACACACACACACACACACACACACACACACAAACACACTCACACACATACATACATACACACACACATACATATATATATATACACACACACACATATATATGTATATATATGTAGGTCAAACTGACCTGTAGGTGGTAACTGGTCCTTTGATGAAGGAATTTCCCCCCACCCACCCAACCACACACACACACATACATACATGCATGCACTCGCGCGTACACACACACGAAAACATCACTGTCAGTGATATAAAAAAAAAATGTTTAAAGTCTGCTCAGCAATCTGATTCCATCACAGGGAATGCAAACTGAAACTGAAACTGAATGCCCAACACCTAAAACACCACACCACACCACACAACACCACACCACACCACACCACACCACACCACACCACACACCACCACACCACACCACACCACCACACCACACCACACCACCGATGTGTGGAGTGACCCAGACCACCCTCAATGTGTAAACAAACTGTGCTGGCCTCGCTGTCTACACCCACACCAATAACAAGTCCTTTCTTTCTTTCCTGCTGTCTGCTTTCCTGTTTACTTCATCCTCTCTTTCTTCCCCTCTCACCCACCTCACGCCTCTCTTCCTCTGCCTCTGTGACTCTCTCTGCCCCCCCCCCCCTCTCTCTCTCTCTCTGTTTGTGAGTGTGCGCGCAGACTTTGGTTTTTGTTGGTCACACTGACAGTGATGTTTTCCTCTGTGTGTGCGTGTGTGTGTGTGTGTGTGTGTGTGTGTTGTTTTGTTAATCACTTTTCCCTAACACACGCTTGTTGAATTAGAGATGTCGGGGGGAGGTTCACAATGGGAAAAGCCACAAAACCCAGGCGAGCGACCAAGGTCCTTTAACGAGGGCTGATTCGTTTTCATGAAAAAGTCTGACTTTATTAATATAATTTTGTGACTTTTGTTCATCACATCGATGTTGTTTGTTTGTTTTCCCCTTATCCCCCCCTCCCCCTCTCCCTCCCTAAAAAAGTTTCGATTTCCTTTCCCCCCCCTCCCTCTCTCTCTCTCTCTCTCTAAAACAGATTGGTTTCTAGAGGCCTTAATAATACTGATGGCAAGATTCTAAAAATAGCTGCTCCTGTTATCGCTGAAACACTGACATACGTGTATAAATAACTTATGCATATCCAAAAATCAGATTCCAAAGGCATTTAAAATTGCTAAAGTTATACCTGTTCACAAAAATGGTAACCAGTCTGATCCCTGAAATTATAGACCAATTTCTATAATATCTAAACTGTCTAAACCGTAAGAAAATCATTTAAAGAAGCAAATCCTAAAACATTTCGACGAATTCAGTCCATTTCATCCATATCAATTTAGGCCTTAACACTCCTGCCATACAGCACTAACCTACTTAATTGACCAGTGGCTTACTAACATCAATAATAACGAAATTACTGGTGTTCCTTTTGAAGATTTTGCTAAGGCATTCGATGTTACAGATCACACTGTTCTCCTCAGGAAACTAACATCTTACGGGTTGTCTCAGAATACTTTAGAGCTTGTATCTTCGTTTTTGTCTGACAGAAAGCAAAAGGTTTCCGTTGAGAGATTTGAATCCCAACTTTTACCTATCGGCCACGGCGTATCCCAAGGTTCAGTTCTGAGACCTATATCATTTTCTATTTATATATCTACCCTTATTCATTGAACCATCTTGCGAGCTATTTGCGGATGATACAACGATACATACAAAGCATCATACAGTAGAAAAAGTATATCTCACTCTGCAACAAAGTATTAATGATATTCTAAATTGGTCTGAACTCAAAACATGTCTGCTTACATCCGAATAAGACGAAGTACATTATTATTACCACGAGACAAAAGTGTCAAAACCTTCCACCCACCAGTTCACCATTATACATTGAAGGTGAAATGATTGAGGAAGTCAGTCATCACAGAGTTCTTGGCCTTGTTGTTGATAATAACCTATCATAGTCGCAACATACAAAGATGACATGTAAAACTTTATCCAAAAAGATTCATCAACTATCTAGAATAAAACAGTTATTAAAGAAGCACTGTCGAAAAATATTGTTTCATGCTTACACAGAACCACATATAAATTATGCATCAACAATAAGGGATTCTGCCGGTGAAAATATTCTCAAACAACTTATGAGTTTGCATAGAAGAACTGTAAAGCTCATACTTTTTAAATCTTCTTCATTAACTGTCTCTGACTACAAAAACTTGGGTATACTGCCATTAAAATGGAAACTCATTCATAATAAGGCGCTTTTAATGTTTAAGATAATGTCTGGTTTTGCTCCTCCATGTCTAAAACAACGATTCGTTACAAGCACGATCCGCGACACCAACAAGATCATGGTACAGCTGCCTCGACTTGATTTATTTAAATCAACATCTTATCTAGTTTCAATGTCCTACAAGTCTCAATGTTTTCGAAAAAAAAAAAAGGTATCATGACTCTCTAATAGAAAACGTTTCTAATTCTATATAGAAATTTAGTATCTGATGAAAATTTTGCTATTTCTGTCTATGAATTGAGAAATTCATACGATGGTATTGTTCTAAAAGTCGTCTTCCTCCCTCCTCCCCTCTGTGTCTCTGTCTGTCTGTCTGTCTGTCTGTCTGTCTGTCTGTATTTTCTCCACATTATCTCCGCGCATATACGTTATTCTAAAGAGTATGTTTGCGTTTATGTATACAATTTCCAGTAGTCCTTTCCATGATTTGCAATGAATGTGATGCTTTGATTTTTGAATATCGTCCTTTCTCGTTTGATGTTATGTGATGCTGTTTGCAATTCATTTGTTAATATTTTTTCCCAGTTTTCTCCTTTGGGTGTCTGGATGAAAAAAACATTATTGCTTATTCTATTACTATTTATTTATTTATGTAAGCTTATCTATTATTTATTCCCCCCCCCCCTTTTTTTTTTTTTTTTTTCAAGGCCTGACTAAGCGCGTTGGGTTACGCTGCTGGTCAGGCATCTGCTTGGCAGATGTGGTGTAGCGTATATGGTTTGTCCGAGCGCAGTGACGCCTCCTTGAGCAACTGAAACTGAAACTCTATTACCCTCAGAAATAAAATTCATTCATTCATCCCTCTCTCTCTCTCTCTCGCCGTCCTTCCTGCTCGCTCACTCTCTCACTCTCTTCTCTCTCTCTCGCCTCCCCCATCTTCCTTCCTCTTCCTCTCTCTTTCCCTCCCCCCTCACCCCCCCCCCCCCCCCCCCCCCCCCCCCTCTTTCTCCTTCCCGCTCTCCCTTTCCCTCTCTCTCCTTCCCCCCTCTTTTTCTCTCCCCCCCCCTCTCTCTCTCTCTCTCGCCTCAGTCCCCCATCTTCCCCCTCTCCCTCTCTCTTTCCCTCCCCCCTCCCTCTTTCTCTCCCCCTCCTTCCTGTTCTCCATTTCCCTCTCTCTCTCCTTTCCCCCTCTTTCTCTCCCGACCTCTCTCTGTGTCTGTCTGTCTGTCTGTCTGCACGATTTGCTATCTGTTCCCTCGAAGCTTGATGTTTCACCTGTACTGTTTGTTATCTGCCTGGGGAAAATATTGAGATCTATGTCGCGCGCCACCCCTGCTGAGCGATAAACTGGCGCGCGCTCGTCAGTGTGCAGGTGTGTGTTGCTTGATCATTCGTGCTGGCGTGCATGTGTGCGCGCGCGCATGAATATGTACACGTGTGTGTGTGTGTGTGTGCGCGCGCGCGCGCGCCCGTGTGTGACATATCTATACGTATATGTGTGTAAATACGTGAGAGTAAGTGTGTGTGTGTGTGTGTGTGTGTGTGTGTGTGTGTGTGTGTGTGTGTGTGACGTATCTATACGTATATGTGTGTACATACGTGAGAGTAAGTGTGTGTGTGTGTGTGTGTGTGTGTGTGTGTGTGTGTGTGTGTGTGTGTCTTTGTCTGTGTCTGTGTGTCTGTGTATGCGCGATTGTGTATGTGTGGCCACACAAGCCCACGTAAGCCTGTGTTTACTTACATGTGTGTGGGTGAAATGCGAGAACTCCCCGCCACCACCACCCTGCCACCCCAAAAAGGAAAGCATAAAAAAGAAAAAGAAAGAAACAAAGAAACAGAAAAGAAAAAAAAGAAGAAGAAAAAACACAAACAGAGCACATGATGGTAAGTTTACGCCTGCTGTTATTGCCCTCAACAAGCCAGTGAAGGGTAACCCAATCCCCGTGTAAATAAATCAACGTGCGCGGCGCGTGCTGGAGTCGCTGGGTGATAACAAGTTAATTCGCAGCCCGCACGAGCCACAGGCGCTTGATAAGAGCTGTGGGATTTGTTCTCCTCAAGTGTTTATGATTGGAGACGCTACCCGCTCGGTGTTTGACCTTTTCTGTGCCAGGCAGTTAACCACTTAGCTGCTATATCCTGACAAGTATGTTGGTCAGTGAAGGACTGTCAGCTTTTCCAGAGAACACTGGTATCACGGCCAGGACGTCCGTCACCGTTCAGTGTTTGGACTTCTTCATTCTGGGATACTTTAACCACCTTTCATCATCAAAGTTCATGACGTCATTAAAAAGTATACAGACGGCAGAACTTCAGGTACAAACGTTGCCAAACTACTGCAGTTAAAAGTGATGCCAAAGGTTCTGCCGAGGTTCTGCGGAACGTGGTTAAAGTGTTGACTGTGATGGTAGTGGTGGTGGATGTGGTGGGGTGGGGATGGGGGATAGGAGGTAACATGCTGAGATGATGAGGGTGGGGGAGTGGGGGAGGGCGAGGATAAGGAGGAGAGGCCGCATACTCCAGAGTTAACGAGAAAAACGTCAACGGGGCTTTTTTTTTTTTTTTTTTCCAAGCACGACCTCCGAGTCTGGATTTTTGGCTAACGATTTTTGGTGTCGTCAAGATACGGGCAGCCTACGTTTAATTAACAACTCTTTCGTGTTTACTTTTAGTTCAGGTCAAACTGAAAGGACGTCGTCGAATATCTTAACAAAATGGAAGGAGTAGACTGTTTCTGGGTGTCTGTCTGTCGGTTTCTTCCTGTCTCTGGCTGACTGTCTCTGTCTGTCTCAATCATCCCCTCCCTCTTTCTGTGTGTGTGTGTGTGTGTGTGTGTGTGTGTGTGTGTGTGTGTGCGTGCATTCGTGAATGCGTGCGCACCTCTCTCTCTCTCTCTCTCTCCTGGACGTACATATCATGTGTGAGGTCTGTACCTCGGCCAAATGTTATTGCTTTATATCATCACTTACTTGGTCAGCTGGAGATTTTAACAGGACGACAATAAAAAAAAGTAATTTCTGGTCGTAACATGCAGATATAAATATATACACTAATGATATGACGAATGTGTCTGCAGGTGGAATTAATGGCATTGTACTATTTTCCATAAATCGTTAATCAGGTCCACCTACTCGCACCGAACGCTCAAGTCGATTTTCCATCCTAGTTTCAGAGAAATGATGACAGAGGGTGGTGGCAAGTCAGCAGTTGGTGAATGGCATCTTGGTCAAAACACTTGTGGTCTCCCAAGAACCCCTTGTGTCAACCGTCAAACGACGAAATCTGGCTTGATTCGGACACGTTGTCAGACATGACACCCTGTAACACCCCACCCTACTGTTGAGAGAGGACGGCAACACAAGAGCTGGTGTGACGTCATCAAGGACTGGACAGGAAAGGCAGGGCGGCAACACAAGAGCTGGTGTGACGTCATCAAGGACTGGACAGGAAAGGCAGGGCGACAACACAAGAGCTGGTGTGACAACATCAAGGACTGGACAGGAAAGGCAGGGTGACAACACAAGAGCTGGTGTGACGTCATCAAGGACTGGACAGGAAAGGCAGGGCGGCAACACAAGAGCTGGTGTGACGTCATCAAGGACTGGACAGGAAAGGCAGGGCGACAACACAAGAGCTGGTGTGACGTCATCAAGGACTGGACAGGAAAGGCAGGGCGGCAACACAAGAGCTGGTGTGACAACATCAAGGACTGGACAGGAAAGGCAGGGTGACAACACAAGAGCTGGTCTGACGTCATCAAGGACTGGACAGGAAAGGCAGGGTGACAACACAAGAGCTGGTGTGACGTCATCAAGGACTGGACAGGAAAGGCAGGGTGACAACACAAGAGCTGGTCTGACGTCATCAAGGACTGGACAGGAAAGGCAGGGTGACAACACAAGAGCTGGTCTGACGTCATCAAGGACTGGACAGGAAAGGCAGGGCTGCAACACAAGAGCTGGTGTGACAACATCAAGGACTGGACAGGAAAGGCAGGGCGGCAACACAAGAGCTGGTGTGGCGTCATCAAGGACTGGACAGGAAAGGCAGGGCGACAACACAAGAGCTGGTGTGACGTCATCAAGGACTGGACAGGAAAGGCAGGGTGACAACACAAGAGCTGGTGTGACGTCATCAAGGACTGGACAGGAAAGGCAGGGCGACAACACAAGAGCTGGTCTGACGTCATCAAGGACTGGACAGGAAAGCCAGGGCGGCAACACAAGAGCTGGTCTGACGTCATCAAGGACTGGACAGGAAAGGCAGGGCGGCAACACAAGAGCTGGTGTGACGTCATCAAGGACCGGACAGGAAAGGCAGGGTGACAACACAAGAGCTGGTGTGACGTCATCAAGGACTGGACAGGAAAGGCTGGGTGACAACACAAGAGCTGGTGTGACGTCATCAAGGACTGGACAGGAAAGGCAGGGTGACAACACAAGAGCTGGTGTGACGTCATCAAGGACTGGACAGGAAAGGCAGGGTGACAACACAAGAGCTGGTGTGACGTCATCAAGGACCGGACAGGAAAGGCAGGGTGACAACACAAGAGCTGGTGTGACGTCATCAAGGACTGGACAGGAAAGGCAGGGTGACAACACAAGAGCTGGTGTGACATCATCAAGGACTGGACAGGAAAGGCAGGGCGGCAACACAAGAGCTGGTGTGACAACATCAAGGACCGGACAGGAAAGGCAGGGTGACAACACAAGAGCTGGTGTGACGTCATCAAGGACTGGACAGAAAAAGGCAGGGTGACAACACAAGAGCTGGTGTGACGTCATCAAGGACTGGACAGGAAAGGCAGGGTGACAACACAAGAGCTGGTGTGACGTCATCAAGGACTGGACAGGAAAGGCAGGGTGACAACACAAGAGCTGGTGTGACATCATCAAGGACTGGACAGGAAAGGCAGGGCTGCAACACAAGAGCTGGTGTGACAACATCAAGGACTGGACAGGAAAGGCAGGACGGCAACACAAGAGCTGGTGTGACGTCATCAAGGACTGGACAGGAAAGGCAGGGCGGCAACACAAGAGCTGGTGTGACAACATCAAGGACTGGACAGGAAAGGCAGGGCGGCAACACAAGAGCTGGTGTGACGTCATCAAGGACTGGACAGGAAAGGCAGGGTGACAACACAAGAGCTGGTGTGACGTCATCAAGGACTGGACAGGAAAGGCAGGGTGACAACACAAGAGCTGGTGTGACGTCATCAAGGACTGGACAGGAAAGGCAGGGCGACAACACAAGAGCTGGTCTGACAACATCGAGGACAGGGTGGATGCCCTTCCCGGCCCTTCCCTTGACAGCTGTCAACAGAACAGTATGGAGGAGATCGTCTGCCACTTCGGCCCTCATGTCCACCCCCCCCCCCCCCCCACACACACAATCCCCCAACCCCACCCCAGCGACTCCCAAGTTGAGGGACTGATGATTTTGATGATGGCGACTTTGGTTCCACTGAGTTAGTTACCTGTTTCATTTCTTCTTCTTTGTTCTCTTTTTCAGCGAAAACATGCACAACGACAACACCATGCAACAGATGGCTACTGAGGTCCTGGTACAGTTCCAAAAAGGGGATACAAGCATCTGCTGATGAACTAAACAAAAGGCAAAGAAGCAAAACAAAGCACATCAATCATTCCAGGTGCCTGGAGTGAGGCGAGCCATGCAACAAGACTTTTTGTTGGCAACACTCAGGCCCCCCCTACCACCTCTCTCTCTCTCTCGCTCACACACACACACACACACACACACACACACACACACACACACACACAGAGCTCCATTCCCCATCCTTTCTTCCTCTTCTTCCACCCACCACCCCACCCACGAACATTTCTTTTGATCCTCGCCAGACTTTTTTTTTATAGTACCGGGGATTCCCGCTGGCGTAACAAGACCAACCCATAATAACCCCTGGCACGTGGCAATCCTTTCTTCTCCGCGTGTGCCTGCTGCATGTTCTGCTTCTTATCAAAGGAAGGGAGACCCCCAAGACAAGAGGCCGGATAGCAACCACCAGCCCAACACAGTCGTACCTCACGACTGTGTGAAAGGGTAAAGCAGGGATGGGGATGGGTCGTACCTCACGACTGTGTGAAAGGGGAAAGCAGGGATGGGGATGGGTCGTACCTCACGACTGTGTGAAAGGGTAAAGCAGGGATGGGTCGTACCTCACGACTGTCTGAAAGGGTAAAGCAGGGATGGGGATGGGTCGTGACTGTGTGAAAGGGTAAAGCAGGGATGGGTCGTACCTCACGACTGTCTGAAAGGGTAAAGCAGGGATGGGTCGTACCTCACGACTGTCTGAAAGGGTAAAGCAGGGATGGGTCGTACCTCACAACGGTCTGAAAGGGTAAAGCAGGGATGGGGATGGGTCACTGCGGGAACAAAGTGGAGGATAGTTCGTAGAGAGACCTGTGTATACGGTAAAGGGGGGGGGGGGTAGTGAAGTTGTGCGTTCGTAGAGTTGAGTTTAACGACCTATTGGCAAACACACATATATAAGCAGGTACTCAAGGCCTGACAAAAACAACTCCAACCGAACAAACTGACCTTCAGGGTGTAGACGCCAACAGGTCGTTAAACTCCAACAATGCCTGACAAGTGTGTTGGGTTATGCTGCTGGTCAGGCATCTGCTTACCAGATGTGGCGTAGCGTATATGGATTTGTCCGATCGCAGTGACGCCTCCTTGAGAAACCGAAACTGAATGTGAAACTGGCCAACAGCGCTTTAAGGTTTAATTGTTCACGGCTTGGGTCTTAGTTGGGTGAAGGGTGCGTTGTTCGGGGTGGGGGTGGGTGGGCGGAGTGGATAAGTCTTGGTGTGCGTTCAAACTGAAAGCCGTTTTCAGTGGCGAATGACGGGTTTCCAGCGAAGCGTATTTTTCGTTCTTCAACCCGAAAAACACACGTACATTAGCACTGACCAGAAACAACCTGTTCTGATGATCACATCTTCACTTTCAAGGAGGCACCAAAGCGTGCGGACTGCTCCATATAGGCTACACCGCATCTGTTTGAAAAAAAGAAAAGAAAGAAAAAAGGGGCATAAATCGTACTTGACCTAGGCATGAAGCTGTCGAGGTGGCCTACCACAGAAGCGCACAAATATCAACGAACGCTTGTTAGCAGAGCTTGATATTAGTTCATCTTCATTCCTCAGTATGGCGGTACATTCAGCAACGTAATTATCAACACAGTACCATGAGAAGTGTCCATTAGTCAGTCTGAAGATTTTACTTTGTGAAGCCAAGAAAAGCAGAATTTGTAACAGACGCTGCGTTCAACATTAACGTTTTTATGCTATGTCTTTGACAGGTGGTGTTTATATCCCATATTGACGTCCTATCTCCTACCCCATATACGCAGCTATTCATGGAATGCACAATCGCATTTCGTCTGCACTTTCTGTCCCAGTTTCCTATTTCATGACGTTCGTTTCTCTTTCACTCTTTTTCCCTTTACCTCCACCCGTCTCCCTCCAAGATCCACCCCACCCTCCCCGCCACCCTCACTCTCTCTCCCCTCCCCCCTTCCCCCATATAACCACCCTATCCCTTTCGCGCAATGTTTCTTTTCTGTTTTTGATTTGTTGTTTTTATCAGCCTTTTATTAAATTTCAATTTCACGTCTGTCATCACTTTTCTGAGCGGACGTGTGATGTGAAATTGAACTTTGTGAATTTTTGTTTGTTTGTTTGATTCTTTTTAATGAAGACGGTCTCTCAACCACGTCTGCACCTAATCAGCAGCCAGCCAATCAGCAGCCAGCCAATCAGCAGCCAGCCAATCAGCAGGCAGTCAGTCAGCAGTCAGTCAGTCGCCGTGATAACACTGAGGTGGGTGTTCGCTGCTGCCGTTTCCTGAACAAGTGAAGGGCTGTTCCCAAACAAGACCTGACGTTTAAGATTCCTTGTCGGAGACAGCACCAAAGACCCTCAATACACCTCCTGGATAACACCGTACTTTGTTGGTCCGCCCGGTAAGGGTGGATGGGGGGTGTGGGGTGATGTTTTTTGCGGACGATTTTGCACACACACCCGCCCCCCTCTCCCACCGGCCCGCCCCCAGCTAACAGTTGAGCCAGTAGTACAGTGAAAGCTGTATGATCAATGGTTTCTCCACTACAATAGGAGTCATTTACAGCTCAGTCTTTGGTGAAGGACTGTGACTCTGAAATTAGGAGGCAAGATTGCACTGGCTCTTAGTGCTGCAGCCTTGGGGCTAGTTGGCCTTTGGGGGCCATCTTAACACCGACTGTCCTAAAACCCTATTGGCCGAGAGGGCGGGGATGTAACTTGGGCAAAGCACTCTCCACTATCATCAAATTCTAGCCCAGACAGCAGTTGCCTGTCCTGATGGTCATAGTCGGACACGACTGACTATCAAATACACACATACACTCTGTAAGGTATTCAGCCAGGCTTTGGAAAAGTCTGACATGACAAACCAGTACTGAACATTTCAACTTTCGCTGAAGTATCCATCATATATATTACTATCACGCGCATTACCTTGTAACCAAGTTGAAATTCAGTGCATCGGGTACAATATCACCAGCCACAACTTCAGTTTTTTACCATCACTAGATTCAACCCTCTTCCAACAGAGAACACACACACACACACACACACACACACACACACACACACACACACACACACACACACACACACACACACATGCATACATACATGTGGAGAAAGAGAGAGAGATCCAGTCCATCTTTCACCTCGGTTTTAACATTTTGCTTTGGAAGTTACAGTGTTGTGCATTGGAGGTTGTGATATTTTGCACTGGAAGTTACAGTGTTGTGCATTGGAGGTTGTGATATTTTGCACTGGAAGTTACAGTGTTGTGCATTGGAGGTTGTGATATTTTGCACTGGATGTTACAGTGTTGTGCATTGGAGGATGTGATATTTTGCACTGGGAGTTACAGTGTTGTGCATTGGAGGATGTGATATTTTGCACTGGATGTTACAGTGTTGTGCATTGGAGGATGTGATATTTTGCACTGGGAGTTACAGTGTTGTGCATTGGAGGATGTGATATTTTGCACTGGAAGTTACAGTGTTGTGCATTGGAGGTTGTGATATTTTGCACTGGAAGTTACAGTGTTGTGCATTGGAGGTTGTGATATTTTGCACTGGATGTTACAGTGTTGTGCATTGGAGGTTGTGATATTTTGCACTGGATGTTACAGTGTTGTGCATTGGAGGTTGTGATATTTTGCACTGGATGTTACAGTGTTGTGCATTGGAGGTTGTGATATTTTGCACTGAATGTTACAGTGTTGTGCATTGGAGGTTGTGATATTTTGCACTGGATGTTACAGTGTTGTGCATTGGAGGTTGTGATATTTTGCACTGGATGTTACAGTGTTGTGCACTGGAGGTTGTGATATTTTGCACTGGATGGTTCTGAAACAGACATGTCCTCACCACCAGACATGTCCTCACCACCAGACATGTCCTCACCCCCCACACACACAACAGCGATGGCGGTGACTGACCTGCAGGCTGAACAACCCTGCCGGCTACAGCTGACCACCCGCGGAGAGATTCACCTGCCCCCACCTGGCATTGTCATCCTGCTCAGCAAGCAGTCGTTCCGCTCACCCCCACCCTCCCCTCCTCTCCTCCTCCCCTCCTCTCACCTCACACCTAGCTGCCTCTGCAACCGTTCACGGTTGATTTACTGGAATGCAGTGAGAAGGATCCCTGCTGACTGGCATTTACAGACAAGACAGCCAGCCTGACACACAGAGCCAGCCAGACTCACACACACACACACACACACACACACACACACACACACACACACACACACACACACACACATATCAGAAAGACAGAGACAGATATACAGACAGGCGGACGGAGAGGAAGCCGGTGAGATACACGGATGCTGAGAGTCCAGACGGACGTGGCGGAGGTGAAGGCAGCCACACGAGTCCAGTACAGGTGTGGACGTTCCATCTGGATCAGATGACTGACAACACCCTGACAGCTCTCCCCATTTACCCCCTCCCCATCCCCCTCAATGTTCCCGCTGATAACGGCTGATGCCTGCATGCACGGACAAACGGAGGCATGCTTCCAAGCTGTACTGATGTGTGCTCTGTCTGTCCGTGCTGGTGAGGTGGGGTGTTTCAGGACAGGGGTGTGTGCTTGTTTGTTTCAGTTTTCTTTTGACTCGCGTGTAAACAGTCTGTTCTCGTTTCCTTCTCCTTTTTTCACGATGTTGAGAATGTATTGCCCTCTGCCGCCTCCACACCTCCTAATACTCCCCCCGCACCCCCACCCCACCCCCAACATAAATAGTTCAAAATCATTTTGAAATTGACTTTTTCCCCCTTTTTTTCTTTCTTTCTTTCTGTCTTTTATTTTTCCGCCTCAGTTGCGTGCAAGTCACGGAGCACCTTTATTTTTTGTTTTGTTTGTTGTTGTTTTTTGTGCTCCAAACATGGCTTTCTTCACTGGCCGAAAGAAAAACAAAAACATTAGAAAAAAAGATAAGTTAACAAGGACATACCCATTCATACCTCTTGTGTGTGTGCGTGTGTTTCTAATGATGGACATTAGTTGCATTCTTTAATGTTCGAGGATGACTTCCACATGTCTGGTTTTTTTGTTTGTTTTTTGTGCGTTAGTGTGTGTTGCATGTGACTGTTACGCCCAGTAATATCCAAGTGGCACAGTGTGTCTTTGCACATGAGATGTGAATTTTGTTGTTGTTTGGGTTTCCCTGTGCTTTAGAATCAATAAGATGAAGAAAAGTACACTGATATATCAGAGGACAAAGAAGACGTGAGGAGGAGGAGGAGGAAGGAAGAGAAAAACAGAGAATACGGGAATAATCACGGTCATTGTCTTTTACATGTAAATAATTTTGCATATAAGAGCACAACGGCTGTGTTGCAGTTACCAATAATCATGCTTATCGTGTCCTTATATTAACTGTATTTTTCGGTGTGGTATTTGCTGTTCAAAAATAACAAGCACTGGAGTTGTTGTTTTCGTTTTCTTAGCAATACTAATACACACCTTTCAAACCAGTATAATCCCATTTATAGTATTCAAAATGTGTATTTCAGGTCTTTAGTTTGGATCCCAAACAAAACTTCGTCAACTGTCAGTTGTACTTTTTTCCCCAGTGTAACTGCTTAAATAGTGTTCAACTGCTTTCCAAAAAATATTGACAACTCGACATTGGAAAAAGAAGTGTTCGATAAAATCTACCGCGTCTGAACATTCTGTGTACTTATTGTCGTCTGTTACTTTCATTTTGTGCAACAGAATGTTCGTTGGGTATATGCTATGGAGGATCTTCCGTTGTAGTTCTAGCAGTCTTACTCCTTTTGTTGAAGAATGAGGGACTGACCAGATGTTTTCATTTACTTCAAAGCCAAGTTTTCTTTTCCAGAATCCATAGGCACATGAACTTCCTTTATCCCTTTCATTTGTTTTATTATCTAAACATTTTGAAATTGCTTTTGGTTTATCATTTAACTTGTTTACAAAGTGTCTTTCATTAAAAATTGTCAGAGTGTGAGTTTTTGTGTGTGTGTGTGTGTGTGTGTGTGTGTGTGTGTGTGTGTGTGTGTGTGTGTGTGTGATATCCATTCTTTACATTCACCTGGGATGGCATTCACTACAGCATGCATGATGTTCGAAATAAGTGACAGCATTGTTCTGAGCCACTTTGTTTTGGATTTCCTCCAGTGTGTATGGTCTTTTCCATCTATTCTAATGATATCGATAATTCTGTCTATTCCAGACTTAGACCAGTTAGGAAAAAATAGTACCTTTCTCTTAAATGGTATGAGGCTGTTGTTCCACAAAAGGTGATTATGGAAGTCATGAAAATGTACGTTTTCTGCTGATTCTAATGGTTTGGTTCCTAAGTATGTACGGATAACTTTTTTCCAAAATCCACTTTCAATATTATCAACACATTTTAATTTGTTAGGTCTACAATTAACGTCAAGAACATCTGGCCATTTTCCAAATTGTCTAAAGTGCCATTTTGTAGAGCTGAATAGTTTCCCGACCCACTGTAGATAAAAGCATCTTTGTAAATTAGCCATGTTGACCATTCTTAATCTCCCTGCATCATAATTTCCTTCCATTACTCTCCTTTTTACTTTTTCAAATGTTTTTCTGTTTGTAGTGTAAACAGTCTTTGTAATAACCTGGTGTTTCTGTTTGTAGTGTAAACAGTCTTTGTAATAACCTGGTGTTTCTATTTGTAGTATAAACAGTCTTTGTAATAAACTGGTGTTTCTGTTTGTAGTGTTAACAGTCTTTGTAATAACCTGGTGTTTCTGTTTGCAGTGTAAACAGTCTTTGTAATAACCTGGTGTTTCTGTTTGCAGTGTTAACAGTCTTTGTAATAACCTGGTGTTTCTGTTTGTAGTGTTAACAGTCTTTGTAATAATCTCGTGTTTCTGTTTGTAGTGTTAACAGTCTTTGTAATAACCTGGTGTTTCTGTTTGTAGTGTTAACAGTCTTTGTTATAACCTGGTGTTTCTGTTTGTAGTGTTAACAGTCTTTGTAATAACCTGGTGTTTCTGTTTGTAGTGTTAACAGTCTTTGTAATAACCTGGTGTTTCTGTTTGTAGTGTTAACAGTCTTTGTTATAACCTGGTGTTTCTGTTTGTAGTGTTAACAGTCTTTGTAATAACCTGGTGTTTCTGTTTGTAGTGTTAACAGTCTTTGTAATAACCTGGTGTTTCTGTTTGTAGTGTTAACAGTCTTTGTAATAACCTGGTGTTTCTGTTTGTAGTGTTAAAAGTCTTTGTAATAATCTGGTGTTTCTGTTTGTAGTGTTAAAAGTCTTTGTAATAACCTGGTGTTTCTGTTTGTAGTGTTAACAGTCTTTGTAATAATCTGGTATTTCTGTTTGTAGTGTTAACAGTCTTTGTTATAACCTGGTGTTTCTGTTTGTAGTGTTAACAGTCTTTGTTATAACCTGGTGTTTCTGTTTGTAGTGTTAACAGTCTTTGTTATAACCTGGTGTTTCTGTTTGTAGTGTTAACAGTCTTTGTTATAACCTGGTGTTTCTGTTTTGTGTTGAGGAAACGAGAGAAGGGGAAAGAGAGCGGGAGTGGGGGAGAAGAGAGACAGAGATAGAGAGAGTGAGGGAGATAGAGAGATAGAGTGAGAGTGGGGGAGAGAGATAGAGACAGAGACAGTGAGAGCATTTGTGCATATGTATATAATATCATGTATGTATGAATACGTGTTTGCGTGTATGTGTATATGCGTGTTTGCGCGAGTGCCCGTGCTTGCGCATGTGTGAAGAGCACTATTTCCGTTCACCTGTGGGTGTCCTTCTCTGCGTCCTTTTTTGTCTGTCTGTCTGTCTGTCTGTCTGTCTGTCTGTCTGTCACACACACACACACACACACACACACACACACACACACACACACAGTCACTCACTCACTCACAACGAAACTACCCCAAATTAATCCTTAATTAAACAAACACGTTTTGGGGGTAAAAAACAACAACTACTTAAGTCTGGTGCTGTTCCAATCCTCACTCCCCGCTTCTCCTTCAGCCCCCTAGCCCCCCCCCCACCCCCCCAGCCCCCACCCAACCCAACCCAAAGTGAAAGAAAAAAAGAAGAAAAAAGCTAACGAAAATAACCCATTTCGCTCCTCTCTCTCTCTCTCTCCCTCCCTAATGAGGAGAGGAAAGAGACACTCAACAGTCCCAGAGAAAACTCAGAATAACTCTTCAACATCCTGTCTCGTCGGCAGCCAGCGGGGTTCCGTGCCGACAGAGAGAACCCGGGGGTAGGGAAGGGGGAGGAGGGAGGAGGAGGAGGAAGAGTGGGGGCATAGGGGTGAAGGGTGGAGGAGAAAATTGGGGAAAAAAAGAAAAACAAATTCGTTTGGGGTCGTTGTCGTTACCCATTGTATTAATAGTAAAATACCCTTTCCATTTTGTGTTCCCGTATAAACACGAGAGAGAGAGAGAGAGAGAGAGAGAGAGAGAGAGAGAGAGAGAGAGGAGAGAGAGAATGGGGGAGGGCGAGAGAGAGAGAAAAAAATTATTAGAGAAAACCTATAAACAGCTGAAAACCTATAAACAACTGGTCAAATGACTGTTGATTACCACATTCGTTCAAATGATGGCGTTTGATGTACTTATCGTTTCACTTGTAGTTATCTATCTAATTTTTGTTTTACACCGTTTAGTTCGCACTGCTTCAGGTTTCAACTCCACATTCATTCACATAAAGAATTTCATGTAACATTGTTTCACTGTGTGTGTGTGTGCGTGCGTGCGTGTGTGCGTGCGCGCGCGCGTGTGTTTGTGTGTTTAATTAGTTTAATTAAGTCTGTCTTAAACAGCACTGATTTTTCATTTCATTTGCTTCGTTTTGAAAACAACCCAAAACATTAAAAATAATGCAGTCCTTCACCTTGATTGACTGCCAATCGAGATGCCAATATAAAAACATGGCGGCAGGAACTGACATTCAATTTCCAAATTCCTTCAAGAGAAAGATGTAAAAGAATCCCTGAATCTCACACACACACACACACACACACACACACACACACACACACACACACACACCCGCGCGCGCGCACGCACGCACACACGTTAATCCCCCTCTATCTTTCCGACCATCACGGATGGAGACGAAAGATTCATAATATAAGTGAATACTTGAAACACAATGAAAAAGATGAAATATAATAACAGCTTTTTTACTGTGTCATGTCTTTGTGAGTACAAAACGCTGACTGTTGCAAATCAGAAGATCTGGTATCTATTGCTTAGAAAGGAATATGATACCCATCTAATTTTTGCAGCTGTTCTTTCCTCAGCACATTTCATACTCTTCGTGAGCTCATTCATCTTTGTCTTTGTTTTCTTGCTCTTGTTTTTGTTTTTGTACCAATACTTTTTCACCCCGATTATTTCATGACTTTTTCCTTCTTTCATTTTTTGTCGTCTTTAAATTATATGTGAGAGAAAATATAGGATCTTGGTTCTTTCTCTGTGTGTCCCTCTGTCTCTCTGTCACTGTCCCCGTCTGTCATTATGTCATCTCCCTCTCTC
The DNA here is from genome assembly GCF_041734735.1 of Babylonia areolata. Lineage (NCBI taxonomy): Eukaryota > Metazoa > Mollusca > Gastropoda > Neogastropoda > Buccinidae > Babylonia > Babylonia areolata. The sequence continues at coordinate 1,203,998 of NC_134878.1, read as the reverse complement.
TCTCTCTATCCCTCTCTCTCTCCGTCCCTCTCTCTTTGTCTCTTTCTCTCTGAGCTCTCTCTCTCTCCCTCTCTCTATCCCTGTTTGTCCTCTCTCTCCCCGCTCTCTCTCTCTCTTTGTCTCTCTCTATCCCTCTCTCTCTCCGTCCTTCTCTCTTTGTCTCTCTCTCTCTCTGAGCTCTCTCTCTCTCTATCCCTCTCTCTGTCTCTGTCTCTGTCTCTCTCTCTGGCCCTCTCTCTTTGTCTCTCTCTCTCTCTGAGCTCTCCCTCTCTCTCTCTCTTTGTCTCTCTCTCTCTCTCTCTCTCCGTCCCTCTCTCTTTGTCTCTTTGTCTCTCTCTCCGTCCCTCTCTCTTTGTCTCTTTGTCGCTCTCTGAGCTCTCTCTCTCTCCCTCTCTCTATCCCTCTTTGTCCTCTCTCTCCCTCTCTCTCTCTCTCTCTTTGTCTCTCTCTCTCTCTCTCTCTCCGTCCCTCTCTCTTTGTCTCTCTCTCTCTCTGAGCTCTCTCTCTCTATCCCTCTCTCTGTCTCTTTGTCTCTCTCTCTCTCTCTGTCCCTCTCTCTTTGTCTCTCTCTCTCTATCTATCCCTCTTTGTCCTTCTCTCCCTCTCCCTCTCTCTCTCTGGCTCTCTCGCTCACTCCTCCATCCTCAGACAATCCCCTCCTCCTCCTCCCCTCCATCCCTCAGCCTACCCTCACACCCCTTCCTCATTTTAACTCCATCTTTATCTCCAAACACCCCACACAGACAGCCTCCACAAGTCACACACTCAAACACAAACACAAACACACTCTCACACACACCCACACACACACGTACTAAGGTTCTTAACCGGCAGTCTGGAACAGAGAAGGACAAACCAGCCCCTCAGTACCATACCACCGGTCACAACTATCTACATGTACAATGCAAAGCTCAGATCCCGTGCCAGTGCAAACACACACACACACACACACACACACACACACACACACACACACTCATATCCCCAACTCTCCGTATCAGTCTCTCATCAAGGTGCGCACAGGTGTGCGTGCTTTTACCTGTCCGCTGACACAGGTAGCCAGCCACAGCGACCTCGATCCGCGTCTCGACTGACGACGTACGTGCCTTTTGGGAAGGCATGAATGATGGATGACGGTTGCTGATGGTGGAGATGACTGCGGGGGAAGGGGGGGGGAGGAATGAGGGAGGGAGTGGGGTGGATCTCAGAGGAGGAGTGCTATAGCGGGAGGAAAGAGGCTTATGGCGAACTGCTGGGGGCAAAAACAATAGGTGTGTGTGTGTGTGTGTGTGTGTGTGTGTGTGTGTGTGTGTGTGTGTGTGTGTGTGTGATTGGATTTATTATATGTGATAAATTGAAAACAATAACAAGAACTGAATTCGTACAGCTTATGTCTAATGTGGTCAGAATCCCTCTCTCTGTCTCTCTCTCTCCTCTGCCCTCAGATATCCTCCAAAGGTATATAAGAGATATTCTCTCCTCTCCTGCCTGCCCCCCCCCCCCCCCCGCCCCCTTTACAACTATTTTCTACGAGACATAGAAGTCAACATTACCGTTACATCGAATCACTGGGAGAAAAAAAAATCGCTTACCAGTCACTAAGAAAATCGATTTTCTTTCTTTCTTTATTTCTTAGCTGTTGACCCCAGAAGCTGACCATATGTAGCTTGGATGAAAGGAAACGAGAGGGGATGATGGCCGAGGAGAGGGAAGAGGGAGGGGGAGATGGGGAGGATGAGGGGGGGGGTGCAGTTTGTGGATAGATAAGGTTGTTTCCCCTTATCATTACCTCCCTGAGTCTTCACAACAAGGTGAGGGAACTCGTTACCACTAAGCTTGATGGGAACAGTGCTGAGTACCAGTGGTAGTACTTTCTCTGTGTGTGTATGTGTGTGTGTGTGTTTGTCTGTGTCTGTGTGTGTGAGAGAGAGAGAGAGGGGGGGGGGATGAAGGAGAGATAGACAGACAGATTGGATGTGTATGAGGACTGGAAGGGGAAGGTGTTGTAAGGAGAATGAGAGAGGGATTAGGGCGGTGTGTGTGGGGGGGGGGGGGGGGGGGGGACGGAGAACTGATGCATGCATGCATGTGCGTCCTTGTGAATGGATGAGCGTGCGCGCGCGCGCGCGTGTTTGTATGTGTGCGTGTGCGTGTGTGATTATAAGTAAGAGGCAATAGGAAAATAAACTCTCTCTCTCTCTCGCTCTCTACCCGCTTGAACACACACATACACACACAGACACAGACACAGACACACACACACACACACACACAGACACACACACACACACACACACACACACCCACCGCAACCCACCCCCTCCGCCCTAACGAAGAGCCAGTGCATCCAGACAGAAGTGAAGGTCCCGATAGTCAGCAGTTATCCCCCTTGTCACAAATGACTTCCGCTTGACCGCTCAGTCCGTCAGTCAGTCAGATTAGGTAGCTGTGGTGGTGGTGGTGGTGGTGGCTTCTACCTTGGGGGGGGGGGGTCTGCAGACAGGTGGGAGGTGGTGAGAGATGAGGAGGAGGTGTGGGAGGGGAGGGGGGGCGTAAGAAGGAACGGGAGAATGAGGGAGGGGCGTAGGCATGGGGGTTGGGTGAGGAGGAGGAGGACAGGGGTGGTGGTGGTGGTGGTGTCGGGGTAAATGACGAAGAGTGGTTTTGTTTTTTGCTTTTTGCTGTTGTTGATTTTCTGTTGTTGTTGTTGGGTTTTTTGTGGTTTTTTTTGGTTGTTGTTACCATGATTAAAACAAAAATCACATGACTGAATATACACGAATGAATACATGAACCGACAAGCACATTACACATGAAAATCCAACTACATACCCAGAAGTATAATGGAAATATACCAAACTAAACAGACCAGGTGTTTATTACACGTGAAAATCCAACTACATACCCAGAAGTATAATGGAAATATACCAAACTAAACAGACCAGGTGTTTATTACACGTGAAAATCCAACTACATACCCAGAAGTATATGGAAATATACCAAACTAAAGAGACCAGGTGTTTATTACACGTGAAAATCCAACTACATACCCAGAAGTATATGGAAATATACCAAACTAAACAGACCAGGTGTTTATTACACATGAAAATCCAACTACATACCCAGAAGTATATGGAAATATACCAAACTGAACAGACCAGGTGTTTATTACACATGAAAATCCAACTACATACCCAGAAGTATATGGAAATATACCAAACTAAACAGACCAGGTGTTTATTACACATGAAAATCAAACTACATACCCAGAAGTATATGGAAATATACCAAACTGAACAGACCAGGTGTTTATTACACATGAAAATCCAACTACATACCCAGAAGTATATGGAAATATACCAAACTAAACAGACCAGGTGTTTATTACACGTGAAAATACAACTACATACCCAGAAGTATATGGAAATATACCAAACTGAACAGACCAGGTGTTTATTACACATGAAAATCCAACTACATACCCAGAAGTATATGGAAATATACCAAACTAAACAGACCAGGTGTTTATTACACATGAAAATCAAACTACATACCCAGAAGTATATGGAAATATACCAAACTGAACAGACCAGGTGTTTATTACACATGAAAATCCAACTACATACCCAGAAGTATATGGAAATATACCAAACTAAAGAGACCAGGTGTTTATTACACGTGAAAATACAACTACATACCCAGAAGTATAATGGAAATATACCAAACTAAAGAGACCAGGTGTTTATTACACGTGAAAATCCAACTACATACCCAGAAGTATAATGGAAATATACCAAACTAAAGAGACCAGGTGTTTATTACACGTGAAAATCCAACTACATACCCAGAAGTATAATGGAAATATACCAAACTAAAGAGACCAGGTGTTTATTACACGTGAAAATCCAACTACATACCCAGAAGTATAATGGAAATATACCAAACTAAAGAGACCAGGTGCATGTAAACAAAGCACCAATTACATGAACGATTTGCCCGTCTTAACCAAACCAAACCAAACCAAACCAAACCAAAACAAACCAAACCAAACCAAACCAAACCAAACCAAACCAAACCAAAACAAACCAAACCAAACCAAACCAAACCAAACCAAAACAAAAGAAACAAAAAACGGTTTCAAAGCACAGAAAAAAAGCCAAATCTCCTTGAGAATTAGCAAAATATTTGAAGACTAAAAACTGACAAAGAATTCATTGGCCGAGCATCATTTCGTTCTGTCTGCAGTTTGTTCTGACATTTGCTGGTTCCAAAGAGGATATAAGTCGGGGATCATGTTTGTGCTTTACCATGGTGGTGACTCACTGAGTTGTACCACTCATCACAGGAAGTCATGAACTTGTGACTATAGGTTTTCAGTTATCACACTGAGTTATTGACTTCTGTCTATCTATCTATCTATCTACCTATCTATCTATCTATCCATCTGTCTATCCATTTATCTCTATCTATCTATCTATCTACCTACCTGTCTGTCTGTCTGTCTATCCATCTTTTCGTCTCTCTCTCTCTCTCTCTCTCTCTCTCTCTCTCTCTCTCTATTTATCTATCTATCCATCCATCCATCTACTCATTTGGATGAGACGATAAACCGAGGTCCTATGTGCAGCATGCACTTAATGCACGTAAAAGAACCATCGGCAACAAAAGGGTTGTTCCTGGCAAAATTCTGTATAAAAATCCACTTTGATAAGAAAAACAAATAAAACTGCACGCAGGAATTTTTTTTTTTAAATGGGTGGCGCTGTAGTGTAGCGACGCGCTCTCCCTGGGGAGAGCAGCCCGAAATTCACACAGAGAAATCTGCTGTGATAAAAAGAGAAATACAAATACAGATTTGTGTTTGTACAAATACAAACCTACCTACCTATCAAGCTGGCTGGCCAGTTGTCTATCACTTTTCACTCATCACAGTGAGTCACTGACTCATTCTGCGCATTGAATTTCAATCTGTCTGAGAGACGTCCCCAAACCGTCGACAGTTTGGTGGTGCCATCAAAGTTCCAGATTAGCACTGCGTCTGCTCTGTATCTCCTCTTTTCCTCTGTCTGCATGTCTGTCTGTATGTATGTCTGTATGTATGACTGTATGTATGACTGTCTGAGAGAGTATGTGTATGTGTGTGTATGTATTTGTGTGTGCGTGTGCGTGTGGTGTGTGTGTGTGTGTGTGTGTGTGTGTGTGTGTGTGTGTGTGTGTGTGTGTCTGTGTGTGTGTGTGTCTGTGTGTGTTTGTGTCTGTCTGTCTGTCTGCGTGCGTGTATGTACAGCTTCGTCTGCAGTCTGGACCTTGTGGCACGAGCACCAAGAAAAGTCTTTCTGATGCAGGCCAATGGGCAAGAAGGGAGGCAGGGAGGGGTTGGTGGGGGGAGGGGGTGGTGGTGGGAGGGGTGGGGGAGCGGGAAAAGGCAAGGAGATAAGGTGGGTTGGGGGGGGGGAGGGTGAGGTGAAGTAAGAGGTAGGTACAGCACGAGGGGGATGGAGGTGGGTATATCACAGGGGAGTCGTTAGGGGAGGGACACGGGAGGGTGATGGGGGGGGGGGGTTAACTGACATGGAGAAAGAGGTGTCCAGAGCTGTGACCCACTGCCAGACCCACGTCATCCGAGACAAACAATAGGACTGGTGTCCGTCGTGCCTGCCTGTCTTGGACACACACACACACACACACACACACACTGACAGAGAGACACACACTGACAGAGAGACAGACAAACACACACACACACACACACACACACACACACACACACACACTGACAGAGACACACACTGACAGAGAGACAGACAAACACACACACACACACACACACACACACACACACTGACAGAGAGACACACACTGACAGAGAGACAGACAGACACACACACACACACACACACACACACACACACACACACACACACACACACACACTGACAGAGAGACACACACTGACAGAGAGACAGACAAACACACACACACACACACACACACACTGACAGAGAGACACACAGAGAGACACACACTGACAGAGAGACAGACAAACACACACACACACACACACACACACACACTGACAGAGAGACACACAGAGAGACACACACTGACAGAGAGACAGACAAACACACACACACACACACACACACACACACACACACACACACACACACACACACATGCCTGTGTTTGACCTTGACGAAGAGCGACGACCCTAAGAAAAGCTCATCTCCAAAATCAATCATCATCAGCCTTAAGTGGCTGGCGTTGCTCTCTCCCCTCCTCCCTCTCTCCAAAATGACTCTCTCGTTCTGGCTCTCCTCCCCTCCCTTCCCCCCCGCCCCCTCCCCCCCCCCCCTCCACTCGCTCTTCCTTGGGATGGAGACACGTCTTCCCTTCAACCATGTTCATTATGGTTAGTATTCTGTCTGTCTGCCTGACTGCCTGCCTGCCTACTTGCATGTCTGTCTGTCGGTCTGTCTGCCTGTCTGTTTGTCTTTT
>NC_134878.1:1190000-1192500 GCF_041734735.1 Babylonia areolata | reverse complement strand
TCGGCCCCTTCTCTCTCTCTCTCTCTCTCTCTCTTTCTCTCTCTTTCCCTCTCTGTCTCTCTCTCTCTCTTTCTCTCTCTCTCTCCCTCTCTCTCTCTCCCTCCAGATAAATTCGTCGTTTTTCGTTTCTGTGAAGGACGGACGTTTGTGAGCATTGTGTGATTGAAGAAATGGCAATTAGTTTATCTTCTTACTGGTCCACTTTTTCGGGGGTTGTGGTTCAGCGAGCAGTTGGGGTTCATTCGGGTCGACACGAGTTGGGTGTGTGTGTGTGTGTGTGTGTGTGTGTGTGAGAGAGAGAGAGAGAGAGAGAGAGAGAGAGAGAGTGTGTGTGTGTGTGTGTGTGTCTGTCTGTCTGTCTGTGGTGTGTGTGTCTGTCTGTCTGTCTGTCTGTGTTGTGTGTGTGTGTGTGTGTGTGTACCTGACGACACCTGAGCAGAAACACAAACACACACTTAGTGCATCTCTTGTCACAATGCAGTTTTCATTTTGAAGCGAGCGGGGGCTGATACGGAATCCTTAAATTGTGCATATATATTATGTTTGGAGAAGTATTTCTTTCTCAGAAAATCATATTGTGGACAAACTGCCAGTACATGAATTTCGTCTTCATTCTCCTTAAAATGAACTTTTTTTCAAGGTATCTTTGCAATGCTAGAGATCGAGAGAGAGAGAGACAGAGAGACAGAGACTGAGGCAGACATCAAGTAGACAAAGAGACAGAGAAAAAGAGACAGCCAGACAGACTGACAGACGGACATAGACAGAGATCGAGAAAGAGGAAGACAGAGCTGAGCATACAGAGAACAAACATGAAGTCTGAAAGATGGGGGGGAGGGGGGGAGGAGGCTGGGGGGAGGCCTGGAGGGGTGGGGGAGAGGGGGGGCTGGAGCTCGTTGAAAGGGGGTATCAATTTCTTTTCAGTCTATACCACACGTATTTACTTATTCATGGGGGGGAAAGCAATTTCGTTCCTACCGCGACCTTTTTGCTTTTCCACTTGAAAAAAAAAACAGAAAGAAATTTCTTCCTTTATTCCTCTTGCAGTCGAACCTTCACTCAAACTCTTGTCTATCTCAATACAATGTACTCCTTTCTCTCTCTTTCAGTCTGTCTCTGTCATGCATTTTTCATCGTACCCTTAATTAAACTCCACCTGTGGTGTGTGGGGGCGGCGTGGGTGGCTGGTTGGCTGAGAAAGGAGTGGGGTAGTGGGTCTGAGTGCCAGAGACAGACAGGGGTACGAGGGAGCAGGGAGAGTTTGAGAAAGAGAGAGGGAGAGAGAGAGAAGAGAAGAGAAGAGAAGAGAGAGAAAGGAGAGAGATGTGAGAAAAAGCACGTGTGTTTGTGTGCATGTGTGAGCGCGCGCTCATGTGTGTGTGTGTGTGTGTGTGTGTGTGTGTGTGTGTGTGTGTGTGTGTGTGTGTGTGTGTGTGTGTGTGTGTGTGTTTGTGTGCGCACGTGTGAATATTTGCATGAATGCGCGTGCGTGTGTGTGCGTGTGCGTGTGCCTGTCTGTGTGACTGTATGTCTGTATGCATCTGTGAGTGACCATGTGAAAAAGAAAGCCGAACAGCTAATTGTTAGCCCGAGAAAGTCAGTGACGGTAGTCCCCCCTACCCCCTCCATCTGTTTGACGTGGTCAGTCCTCCTCATCACGGTCAGTCCTCCTCATCACGGTCAGTCATCCTCATCGTGGTCAGTCCTCCTCATCGTGGTCAGTCCTCCTCATCACGGCCTCATCTTCTTCAGCCTCTCACCTTTCGTCTGACTCATTGTCTTCCTTTTCGTCTGGACCATCCTCCTTACTTGTTTCTCTTTCTTCATTTCTTTCTTCTTTCTCTGTTTCTCTTCATCACTGATGCACAAAGTACATAAGTGTGTAAGTGAGTGTGTTTGGCGAACAATATCGTGAGTACACACACACACACACACACACACCATAACCACACACACCATAACCACACACACACACACACACACACACACACACACACACACAGCTGTTGGATCTGAACCTATGGCCCTCAGACTATTAGCATGTCACCGCTGTACCCACGTGGATCCAATTGGACACCAGCTGCTGCAGCCATCAACACCACCAATCAACGAGAGACAGAGCGGAAAAAAAGACAGAAAGAAAGAGACTGGGAGAGAAAGAGAAAGAAAGAAAGGGAAACAGAAAAAAGGGTGGAAAGAGTTATGGAAAGAAAACGTAACTAATGGGTTCCACATGTGACCTGTCTTCCCTCGGTCTGACCGCCAGTGAGGGGGCGGGGGGGGGGGAGAGACAGAGACAGACAGACATAGACAGGCAGAGACAGACAGAAACAGACAGACAGACAGACAGGCAGACAGAGACAAACAGACAGACAGACAGGCAGACAGAGGCAGAGACAGACAGAGGCAGAGACAGACAGAGAGAGACCAGATGGTTTCAGTTTCAGTAGCTCAAGGAGGCGTCACTGCGTTCGGACAAAACCATATACGCTACACCACA
>NC_134878.1:1177500-1185000 GCF_041734735.1 Babylonia areolata | reverse complement strand
AGGCGATGAAAGGACTGACACTGATTCAGTTTGCAAAGACGTGCACACACCCACGCGCGCCCCACGTACATACACACTCACGTGCCGCAGAGGGAAAGAGACACACAGACAGGCAGACGGACAGAGACATGGACAGCCAGAAAAACACGATATAATATGTACAGGCACACACACACACATACACACACACACACACACACACACACACACGAGCGCGCGCGCACACACACACACAGAGATGGACACTGAGTCAGTTTCAGTTTCTCAAGGAGGCATCACGGCGTTCGGACAAACCCATATACGTAACACCACAGATGCTAGACAGATGCTTGAGCAGCAGCATAACCCAACGCGCTTTGTCAGGTGTTGAGTGCATGCATATGTATTTGGGCACCTATCACAATGGATTTCTCCTTCACAAGTTTGCCATGAGAATTGTTCAGTGCGCAAAGTGCGCGCTGCACACGGGACCTCGGTTTATCGTCTGCTCCGAATGACTAGACGCTCACGTTGATTTCTGCCGGTCACACTTGTGAGAAAGGACGGGAGCGGGGTTGGAACCCAGACCCCCACCGACACTGCACTGGCAGATGAACGTCTTAACCATTCTAGAGAAAAAGATGTTGATGATGATGATGATGATGATGGAGGAGGAGGAGGGGGAGGAGGAGGGGGTGATCATGATGATGAAGGAGGAGGAAGGCGGGTTTCCCGGTCGGGTGCCTTGTTTTCATTGTAAATTGTGTGTTGACTGTGTGGCATGTGGCATCTCTCTCTCACCCTCTCTCTCTCTCTCCCTCTCTCCCCTCTCTCTCTATCCTCTCCTCTCCTCTATACCCCCCTCTCTCTCCAGAAGAAGAAGAAGAAAACACATGAGGTAAACGGAGAGGGTGAGGTGTGAAGGGGAAAAACGTGCACCGTCCATCAGCGAGCGAAAAGAAAGAAGAGGAAAACCCCCACATGTGATGGCAGAGCGTGGTGTGCCCATTACCACTAACTGGGAACCCCTGTGACATCACACCCCTGAGCGGCAGATGGGGAAAGGAAGGCGGGACGTTTTAGCGGGTGGGTTGGCGATAGGCAAGGGAGGCCAGCACTGGTTGGTGAGCCAACAAGACGACTGGCAACACAAAACATGTTCATTTCAGGAAACCACTGGGAGTACATGAAAATGGTACGTATTTCATGTGAGAAATACAAATACCATCTGGCTGGAGACAGACAGTGTGGATGTTCTCTGGTGGAGACAGGACCAGGACCCGACAGAGGCAGCAGTTAAAACATGTCCTGCTCCTGGCACACTGCACTGGTCATCTCTACCCTCCGTTTAATGTCATCTTCGTTCATCCAATTCATTTATTCAATTACTTGTCTAATCATTTACCTTTGGATCTTATTTTACTTCATTTCTTTTCATTTTCGCCTGACTAAGCGCGTTGGGTTACCCTGCTGGTCAGGCTACTGCCTAGCAGATGTGGTGTAGCGTATATGGATTTGTCCGAACGCAGTGACGCCTCCTTGAGTAACTAGGAAGCGAGAGAATCTGAGCGCGCTGCTTCGAATCACGGCTCAGCCGCCGATATTTTCTCCCCCTCCACAAGACCTTAAGTGGTGGTCTGGACGTTAGTCATTCGGATGAGACGATAAACCGAGGTCCCGTGTGCAGCATGGACTTAGCGCACATAAAAGAACCTACGGCAACAAAAGGGTTGTTCCTGGCAAAATTTTGTTAAAAAAATCCACGTCGATAGGAAAAACAAAACTGCAAGCAGGAAAAAATACAAAAAAATGGGTGGCGCTGTAGAGAAGCGACGCGCTCTCCCTGGCGACAGCAGCCCGAATTTCACACAGAGAAATCTGTTGTGATAAAAAGAAATACAAATACAAAATACAAATACAAATAAACTGATCTGAACTCCATCTGTGCACCTGTGTTTATCTTGTTTATCTGTCTGTTGTTTTTTAAATCTCTCTCTCTCTCCCTCTCCCTCTCTCTCTCTCTCTTTCTCTGTCCTTGTTATCGCCCTACCCCACCCCACCCCCTCTCGAGCCCCTCTCTTCCCCTGCCCACCAAGATTACCGCAGACTAGCCACGTGGTTATAGATAAGCTGGTAAATAATCATGATAATAAGAAAACGGATTTTATAATGGACTGTGGGAGGTGGGAGAGGGGGTTCTTATGGGGGGAGGGTCCTTTTTAGGGGGAGGGGGGGGATGGGTGGCAGAGGTGGTGAGGCCCACGCCACTGACGTGAATGTCACCATTATGGTGATAGACAGCCCAAGACGAAGACCAGATTGTATTTTTAACACACACACACACACACACACACACACACACACACACACACTCACGCACACACTGATGCACGCATGCACGCACATACGCAGACACACTCACGCATGCACATATGCATACACACTGATAAGACATTCACACACTCACACACACACACACACACACACACACACACACACACACACACATTCACTCAATCACACGTAAGCACGCATGCACGCACGCACGCACGCACGCATACATAGAGAGAGAGAGGTCTTTACAGTTTCTTGTCTCAGCAGAAAGACTGAACAACTTCGCCGTACACCTGCACACTTACTGAATATTGCTGCAGAAAAACAAGAGCAACACCACCACCAACAACAAAGGCCACCCAAAACAGCTGAATACCAATACCTCTCAGTCTGTACAGACAGCGACAAGAGTTGTGAAACTCTACCGGAAAGGGAAAAGGGGGGACGGTTAAACCGTCTGCTTGTGATGCTGATAATGATGTTGTCTTCCCCCTCCACCGCACACCCCCTCCCCTGTGTGAACTCTCACCTGTCCACACCTGGCATACCAGCTTTCTTCACCTTGACACAGGATTGACGGAGAGGGGTGTGGGGAAGGGGGTTGTATGGAAGGGGGGTGGGGGAAGAGCAGTGTTGGCAGAATGCAAACCACCAGAACCATAGAGTTCTCTGAATGCTCACTCTTCTCTGGCGCCAGCGATAGGGGAGTGGTGGTGGTGGGGGGTGGGGAGGGGGGGGGGGGGGGGGGGTGTCTCTCTGGGGTACTGTTTCTGGTTCCAGAGAAATTGAATGATTATAATGGTTATGCGTGGCTGGTTCCGTCTGTGGCAAGATGGAGAGCTGTAGTGCTGGTGGATTGTTTCTTGTTCTGGAGGGTAGGGTGAGGGGTATGTTTATTTCTGGAGGGTAGGGTGAGGGGTATGTTTATTTCTGGAGGGTAGGGTGAGGGGTATGTTTATTTCTGGAGGGTAGGGTGGAGGGTAGGGTGAGGGGTATGTTTATTTCTGGAGGGTAGGGTGAGGGGTATGTTTATTTCTGGAGGGTAGGGTGAGGGGTATGTTTATTTCTGGAGGGTAGGGTGAGGGGTATGTTTACATCTGGAGGGTAAGGTGAGGAGTATGTTTATATCTGGAGGGTAGGGTGAGGGGTATGTTTGTTTCTGAAGGGTAGGGTGAGGGGTATGTTTACATCTGGAGGGTAAGGTGAGGAGTATGTTTATTTCTGGAGGGTAGGGTGAGGGGTATGTTTGTTTCTGAAGGGTAGGGTGAGGGGTATGTTTATTTCTGGAGGGTAAGGTGAGGGGTATGTTTGTTTCTGAAGGGTAGGGTGAGGGGTATGTTTGTTTCTGAAGGGTAGGGTGAGGGGTATGTTTACATCTGGAGGGTAAGGTGAGGAGTATGTTTATATCTGGAGGGTAGGGTGAGGGGTATGTTTATTTCTGGAGGGTAGGGTGAGGGGTATGTTTACATCTGGAGGGTAGGGTGAGGGGTATGTTTATTTCTGGAGGGTAGGGTGAGGGGTATGTTTACATCTGGAGGGTAAGGTGAGGGGTATGTTTACATCTGGAGGGTAGGGTGAGGGGTATGTTTACATCTGGAGGGTAAGGTGAGGGGTATGTTTATTTCTGGAGGGTAGGGTGAGGGGTATGTTTATTTCTGGAGGGTAGGGTGAGGGGTATGTTTATTTCTGGAGGGTAGGGTGAGGGGTATGTTTATTTCTGAAGGGTAGGGTGAGGGGTGTGTTTATTTCTGGAGGGTAGGGTGAGGGGTATGTTTATTTCTGGAGGGTAGGGTGAGGGGTATGTTTATTTCTGGAGGGTAGGGTGAGGGGTATGTTTATTTCTGGAGGGTAGGGTGAGGGGTATGTTTATTTCTGGAGGGTAGGGTGAGGGGTATGTTTATTTCTGGAGGGTAGGGTGAGGGGTATGTTTATTTCTGAAGGGTAGGGTGAGGGGTATGTTTACATCTGGAGGGTAGGGTGAGGGGTGTGTTTATTTCTGGAGGGTAGGGTGAGGGGTATGTTTACATCTGGAGGGTAGGGTGAGGGGTATGTTTATTTCTGGAGGGTAGGGTGAGGGGTATGTTTACATCTGGAGGGTAGGGTGAGGGATATGTTTATTTCTGGAGGGTACGGTGAGCGGTATGTTTACATCTGGAGGGTAGGGTGAGGGATATGTTTATTTCTGGAGGGTACGGTGAGCGGTATGTTTACATCTGGAGGGTAGGGTTAGGGGTATGTTTATTTCTAGGTATGGTGGGGGTAAATGCTTGTTCTGGAGGATAGGGTGGGGGAAATATGTATTTCTGGGTAAAATACTAATCAGGCAGGTGTTGTTTTTTTTGTTTTTTTTTCTCCGTCTATTCCTCCCTTTCTTTCTCTGTGTCAGTGATTGTCTCCCTCACCATCTCACTATCTCGTTCTCCATCTCTCCCCCAGTTACTCACTGACAGTCAAACATCATCCCTCCAGCACTGCGCACAACTCCAGTTTTTAAAGCTGACAGTGTACGGGGAAAGGGGACGTCATTTTCTGGGGGTGGGGTTGGGAGGAGGGTTCTGGCATGTTCTGCTGTCCTGCTGTGGTGTGGTGTGGTGTGGTGCGGTGTGTTGTGGTGTGGTGTGGTGTGGTGTGCTGTGCTGTGGTACGGTGTGGTGTGCTGTGGTATGGTGTGGTGTGGTGTGGTGTGGTGTGGTGTGGTGTGGAGTGGTATGGTATGGTGTGGTGTGGTATGGTGTGGTGTGGTGTGGTATGGTATGGTGTGCTGTGGTGTGGTATGGTGTGGTATGGTGTGGTGTGGTGTGGCGTGGTATGGTATGGTGTGGTGTGGTGTGGTTTGGTGTGGTATGGTATGGTGTGGTATGGTGTGGAGCGGCATGGTGTGGTGTGGTGTGGTGTGGTGTGGTGTGGTGTGGTATGGTATGGTGTGGTGTGGTGTGGTGTGGAGTGGTATGGTATGGTATGGTATGGTATGGTATGGTGTGGTGTGGTGTGGTGTGGTGTGGTGTGGTGTGGTGTGGTGTGGTGTGGTGTGGTGTGGTGTGGTATGGTATGGTGTGGTGTGGTGTGGTGTGGTGTGGTATGGTATGGTATGGTATGGTATGGTATGGTGTGGTGTGGTGTGGTGTGGTGTGGTGTGGTGTGGTGTGGTTTGGTGTGGTATGGTATGGTGTGGTATGGTGTGGAGCGGCATGGTGTGGTGTGGTGTGGTGTGGTGTGGTATGGTATGGTATGGTATGGTATGGTATGGTGTGGTGTGGAGTGGTGTGGTGTGGTGTGCTGTGGTGTGCTGTGGTGTGGAGTGGTATGGTGTGGTATGGTGTGGTATGGTATGGTATGGTATGGTATGGTATGGTATGGTGTGGCGTGGCGTGGCGTGGCGTGGCGTGGTGTGGTATGATGTGGTATGCTGTTGTGTGGTGTGGTATGGTGTGGCGTGGTGTGGCGTGGTATGGTGTGGTGTGGTATGATGTGGTATGCTGTTGTGTGGTGTGGTATGGTGTGGTGTGGTATGGTGTGGCGTGGCGTGGCGTGGCGTGGCGTGGTGTGGTATGATGTGGTATGCTGTTGTGTGGTGTGGTATGGTGTGGCGTGGTGTGGTGTGGTGTGGTGTGGTGTGGCGTGGTGTGGTATGGTGTGGTGTGGCGTGGTGTGGTGTGGTGTGGTGTGGCGTGGTGTGGCGTGGCGTGGCGTGGGGCGGCAGAGTGATGTGGTTTTGTTATTCTATTTTATTCTTTTATGTCCTGTTATATTCTGTTTCGTTGCATTACTTTCTGTCACTACAGATTCCTCTGTGTGAAATTCTAGATGCTCTACCCGGGGCAGAGCGCGTCGCTACATTGCAGCACAATCCCTATTCTTTAATTCTTTTCCTCCTCTTTTTTGTTCACAAGTATATTTGGTGCATTAATAAAGCTGCTTTTCTACAGAAACGACTGAAGAAAAAATGGGGAAAAACCTGCGGAACGTTTTGTATTGTATTGTATTGTATTGTATTGTATTACTCTTTTTTATCACAACAGATTTCTCTGTGTGAAATTCGGGTTGCTCTCCCCAGGGAGAACGCGTCGCTACACTGAGAGCGCCACCCTTTTTTTTTCTTTTTTTTTTCCTATCTGCCTGCTTTTTTCAAAGCTTTCAATGACACAAACCACAACCACATATTGGGCAGTGGTTAAGATTTATTCTGACAGCGGACTGAAAACTATGTACATTTCAGTCGCATACTTCACAACTGCACAGTCATCCCCAACTGACGAGAATTTCTTTTGTCTACGAAGCCACTGATTACATTTCTGTAAAACATACATCTGATTCTGATCAAACCGAACTCTCAGACACTAATTCGATACGTATGATTTAAAACACACGCACGCACGCAAACACACGCGCTCGCGCGCACACACACACACACACACACACACACACACACACACACACACACACACACACAGACACACACAGACACACACACACACACACACACAGCCACACACAAACACACAGAGAGCTACACACACACACACACACACACACACACACACACAGCCACACACAAACACACAGAGAGCTACACACACACACACACACACACACACACACACACACACACACACACACACACACACACACCGAGAGAGAGAGAGAGAGAGAGCAGAAGAGAGACATAAAGAAACTCAGCCAGAACTGACATCTGGTTAGAGAAAGAGACAAACATCACAGGCGGGATCCTGATAACGACTGACAAGAAACACAGACAGACAGAGGGAGATAACGTAGAGAAACCTGGTAAGATAGATAATGGCATCTGTGTTCAAGTCCCGCCCAACCCTAAAGGGTTTTTTTTTTAAACAGGCCCCCACACAGGCAGCCACTATAGTCTCCCGAACCCCCCCCCCCCCCTTCCCACCCCTCCCATCTCCCCCACCCCCCAACAACCCCCCTCCCCAACCCCCCTATACCGACCTACCCCCCGAATGAATCAAGGTGATAGGTTATCGACTTTTCCGACAGATGTGTATCCATCCTGCAATCCAAGCCGCTGAGCGGTGAGCAGTCTACCGACCTACCTCCCAAGGCGAACTGTTCCAGGGAGATAGTACGTACTTACTTAGGCCCTTCGCTCCCTGTGGAGCACAGACCATCAACGTTTCTCCACCAAACTCCACTCTGGGCTGTCCTGTCTGCAGC
>NC_134878.1:1160000-1170000 GCF_041734735.1 Babylonia areolata | reverse complement strand
CAGTGAGACACAGAGACAGACAGACAGACAGAGTGAGACACAGAGACAGACAGTGACTGAGACACAGAGACAGACAGTGACTGAGACACAGAGACAGACAGAGAGTGAGACACAGAGACAGACAGACAGACAGACAGAGACTGAGAGACAGACAGACAGAGACTGAGAGACAGACAGACAGACAGAGACTGAGAGACAGACAGACAGACAGATAATGAAAAAGCAGGGTCGTGTTGGGAGGGAGAGAGAGAGAGAAACAGAGACATTGATAGAAACAGATACGGAGAGACAGACAGACAGACAGAGACAAACAGACAGACAATGAAAAGACAAGGTCGTGTATGGACAAACAGACAGAGAGAGAGAAAAAGAGAAAGAGAGAGAGAGAACAAGAAAGAAAGAGAGGGAGAGGGAGACAGAGAAAGAAACTGACAGACAGAGACAGAGACAGAAACTGACAGACAGAGAATGAAACTGACAGACAGAGAAAGAAACTGACAGACAGAGACAGAAACTGACAGACAGAGACAGAAACTGACAGACAGAGAAAGAAACTGACAGACAGAGAATGAAACTGACAGACAGAGAAAGAAACTGACAGACAGAGACAGAGAAAGAAACTGACAGACAGAGAAAGAAACTGACAGACAGAGAATGAAACTGACAGACAGAAAAAGAAACTGACAGACAGAGAAAGAAACTGACAGACAGAGACAGAGAAAGAAACTGACAGACAGAGAAAGAAACTGACAGACAGAGAAAGAAACTGACAGACAGAGAAAGAAACTGACAGACAGAGAAAGAAACTGACAGACAGAGAATGAAACTGACAGACAGAAAAAGAAACTGACAGACAGAGACAGAGACAGAAACTGACAGACAGACAGAGACAGATACGGAAGAGAGAGAGAGAGACAGACAGACAGACCAACAGAGAAGACAGACAGAAACAGACTGAGAGAGACACAGACAAACAGAGCGGAAGACAGATACCCTGTCCAGCGTCAATCACAACCTGCGTCACCATGAGAATGATGAACGACCAGCAAGACAGCCAGGGCGGCACCACACCTTTTCTTTATCCTTCCTTCCTTCCTTCCTTTGTCCGCACACCAGTGAACCAACCACCCAGCTGCACAACGGTGCAGAGAAACGAGGAGAAAGACAGACAGACAGGCAGACAGACCGAAAGGAAGACGTCAACACACCTGTCGCTATCACTCGTTCAGATGTCAGCTCTCCCCAACACAGCTTCACTAACCATTGCTTTTCGTCGAGGCAAAGCCATCTTCTGCTGTGTGTGTGTGTGTGTGTGTGTGTGTGTGTGTGTGTGTGTGTGTGTGTGTGTGTGTGTCTGTCTGTCTAACTCTGTCTCTGTCTCTCTGTCTGTCTGTCTGTCTGTCTGTCTCTCTCTCTGTCACTAAATGTGTGCGTGTGTGTCTCTGTGTCCAAGTATGCATTCGTGAATGCTGCGTGTGATCTGTGTACCTGAGAGAGAAAGAGACAGGTATATACACACATTGACAGACAGCTGAGTAGAGAGAGACAGAGATGGGGAGGAGGGAAAGAGAGACAGACAGAGACAGACCGACAGAGAGAGGAAGAGAGAGACAGACAGACCGACAGACAGAGAGAGACAGAGAAGAGAGAGAGAGAAAGAGACACAGAGAGAGAAAGACAGAGAGATGGAGTGACAAATGAGGTGAAGAAGTAGCAGAAGTTCAGTTCAGTCACTGCGCTCGGACAAGTCCATATACACTACACCACATCTGCTAAGCAGATACCTGACCAAGCAGCGTAACCCAACGCGCTCAGAAGCTGAAGACGACGAAGGAGAAGAAGAAAGAGGGAGGAGGGGGAGCCCCATAAACCCCCACTTGTCCTCCCCACAGCCCACGTCCCTCCCTGTTCCCTGACGCCATAAACGCTGCACGTTGATGATGTCGCCGCGGTGTGAAGCCGGCGAGCACTTGCTGAAGACGATCAGCTCTCATATCGTGCCGCCACGGGGAAACTGGTGGCTGAATTTGGGTGTGTTAGTGTGGTGAATGTTCACAGGATTTTCTGAACCTCTGTCTGTCGCTGTTTCTCGCTCAGTGTGTGTGTGTGTGTGTGTGTGTGTGTGTGTGTGTGTGTGTTGTTGTTGTTGTTGTTGTTGTAGTTCTTGTGAGTGTGCAAGGCTTTCGTTAACGCACATAATTATGTGCGTCCCTGACTCTAAAATCAGAGATGACACACTAAAGTTTCGGCCAGGGAGCCCGTGGGAAGCACTATAAAATCGGCATCTAACAAAATGTAAACGATCACGGTCAAACAACAGTGCTCACTTCTCGTTTCACTAGTTTTCCGTCGGCATCTTGTCTCCGCGAAATCGGCGACTGCTGTAAAGTTCATTACTTTCGTCTTATCTCCCTTTACAGAAAACTGTTGCCCATTTCCGGTATGCTCACACTGAGGCTTGTCGAGTATTCTGTGATACAATCTGTAATCAGAATGCCTCCGTTATCGTGCCCTGACGCACCGAAATACGAGACAAAAATATGGTTCTGAATCTGCCGGCGTCGATCAGAAAGTGCTTGTGAGTGTGTTAGTCTCTTTCACTCATTCAGTGTGTGTTTGTGTGTGATGTGAACGGATTGAAAGGCAGTGTGTGGTGTGTTCGGATGAAAGAATTGTTTCTTGACCTGCGACTGATCGGACTCGCTAGAACCACATGAGGACTCCCTAGAACACCTGAGTAGGAGTCATGTGGACTCTCTAAGCAAACCAACTGTAGGAAGCCCTGGTGTGTGTTTGCGGGGTTTTTTTTTTCTCTATTTTTGTATATGCACGTGTGTGCGTGTGCATGCATGTCTGTGTGCATGTATGTCTGTGTGCATGCTCGCTGGGTGTGTTTCCATTCATCATCACCATCGTACTTAAATCACGATTAAGAAGATTCTTTTGGAAAAATCATGATGGTGATGTATAGTAGTAATAGTAGTAATAGTAGCTGTTGTAGTAGTATCATTATTACTGAAAACAAAGACGAATCTGTAAACTAGAAAATCAGTTTTCAAAGGTAACTGAAGCGAAATACCCCAGACAATAAATTACGATGCAAAATTCAGACTATGATGAAGCTTCCTAACAATCCATTTTGCTTTTTCGTTCTTTCGTTTTGTCCCCTGTGTTTTTCAAACCAGGGTGCGAGAAGCGGTGCGAGGGGGAGGCGGAGGGTGGGGGTGGGACTTGGGAAACGAGTTCACTGGGTCTTGGAGGACCAGAGATCAGACGATTCTGGAGAAGAATGCCAGACAGAACATGGCCACGTATTGTGAGTCACCCGAGTCTTTTGTCGTGTTGGAACCCTTTGTGACTGACCGCCGCTACTCTCTCTGGTGTGCAGGATTAGTCCCCGCTACAAGTGAAAACAATTAGCCCCCTTTGTAATCCTCCCTGCTGCCTTGCGGACATCCAGATCCCGCTTTCTGATACAGCGGAGGCAGCAGTGCTCGCTGAGTGCTGTGACGCCACACCACTGCAGAGTACCGTGCAATTTCGTTGATGCTGTGTGTGTGTGTAAGCGAGAGAGGGGAGGAGAGAGGGAGGGATAGAGTGAGGGAGGGAGAGAAAGAGGGGGAGAGCAGACGGGAAGAAAGAGAGAAAGACAGAGAGAGGGATCACCGTAAAATTTCGTTGTAACGTGTAAGAGAGAGACAGAGAGGGAGAGGAGAGAGAGAGAGAGTGTGTGTGTGTATGTGAGTGTGTGTGTATATATATATATATATATATATATATATATATATATATATATATGTGTGTGTGTGTGTGTGTGTGTGTGTGTGTGTGTGTGTGTGTGAGAGAGAGAGAGAGAGAGAGAGAGGTAGAGAAAGTCTGTGTCTGGTGGCGCGGGCGGGGCGTGGTGGGCTTGCGGTGTGGTGGGACTGGAGGTGGGGGCTGACCCAAACTGGGGATGTGTGTGAATAAAGGACTGAGGTGATCGGAGTGGACACGGTACGAAACAATGCTCCATAGGACACGGTGCGAAACAATGCTCCATATTATACGACACGAAACAATGCTCCATAGGACACGGTACGAAACAATGCTCCACAGGACACGGTACGAAACAGTGCTCCACAGGACACGGTATGAAACAATGCTCCATAGCACACGGTGCGAAACAATGCTCCACAGGACACGGTACGAAACAATGCTCCATAGGACACGGTATGAAACAATGCTCCATAGCACACGGTGCGAAACAATGCTCCACAGGACACGGTATGAAAAAATGCTCCATAGGACACGGTACGAAACAATGCTCCATAGGACACGGTGCGAAACAATGCTCCATATTATACGACACGAAACAATACTCCATAGGACACGGTACGAAACAATCCTCCATAGGACACGGTACGAAACAATGCTCCACAGGACACGGTGCGAAACAATGCTCCATAGGACACGGTACGAAACAATGCTCCATAGCACACGGTGCGAAACAATGCTCCATAGGACACGGTAGGAAACAATGCTCCATAGGACACGGTACGAAACAATGCTCCATAGGACACGGTGCGAAACAATGCTCCATAGGACACGGTGCGAAACAATGCTCCATATTATACGACACGAAACAATGCTCCATAGGACACGGTACGAAACAATGCTCCACAGGACACGGTACGAAACAGTGCTCCACAGGACACGGTATGAAACAATGCTCCATAGCACACGGTGCGAAACAATGCTCCACAGGACACGGTACGAAACAATGCTCCATAGGACACGGTATGAAACAATGCTCCATAGCACACGGTGCGAAACAATGCTCCACAGGACACGGTATGAAAAAATGCTCCATAGGACACGGTACGAAACAATGCTCCATAGGACACGGTGCGAAACAATGCTCCATATTATACGACACGAAACAATACTCCATAGGACACGGTACGAAACAATCCTCCATAGGACACGGTACGAAACAATGCTCCACAGGACACGGTGCGAAACAATGCTCCATAGGACACGGTACGAAACAATGCTCCATAGCACACGGTGCGAAACAATGCTCCATAGGACACGGTAGGAAACAATGCTCCATAGGACACGGTGCGAAACAATGCTCCATAGGACACGGTACGAAACAATGCTCCATAGGACACGGTACGAAACAATGCTCCATAGGACACGGTGCGAAACAATGCTCCATAGGACACGGTACGAAACAGTGCTCCACAGGACACTGTATGAAACAATGCTCCATAGCACATGGTGCGAAACAATGCTCCACAGGACACGGTACGAAACAATGCTCCATAGGGCACGGTATGAAACAATGCTCCATAGCACACGGTGCGAAACAATGCTCCACAGGACACGGTATGAAAAAATGCTCCATAGGACACGGTACGAAACAATGCTCCATAGGACACGGTGCGAAACAATGCTCCATATTATACGACACGAAACAATACTCCATAGGACACGGTACGAAACAATCCTCCGTAGGACACGGTGCGAAACAATGCTCCATAGGACACGGTACGAAACAATGCTCCATAGCACACGGTGCGAAACAATGCTCCATAGGACATGGTACGAAACAATGCTCCATAGGACACGGTGCGAAACAATGCTCCACAGGACACGGTATGAAACAATGCTCCACAGGACACGGTATGAAACAATGCTCCACAGAACACGGTACGAAACATGCTCCACAGGACACGGTATGAAACAATGCTCCATAGGACACGGTACGAAACAATGCTCCATATTATACGACATGAAACAATGCTCCACAGGACACGGTATGAAACAATGCTCCATAGGACACGGTACGAAACAATGCTCCATATTATACGACATGAAACATGCTCCACAGGACACGGTACGAAACAATGCTCCATAGGACACGGAGCGAAACAATGCTCCATATTATACGATACGAAACAATGCTCCATATTATACGACACGAAACAATGCTTTATAGGACACGATACTGTGACATTTTTTTCTGAGCGTGGTTGATAAACACAATGTAATTTTTTTGTTTTTATCTATCTTATCTTAAGACATATATGCCCTTGCAAAATGAACAAAGAATAATCCAGATAGTGAGGGAAACAGAGAGAGGAAACAGCAGGAAGAAGCATGGAGCAGGTGACAGATTCAGACAGACACAGACACCAGACACAGCCAGTGACAGACAGCGGGGGAAAAAGAAGAAGAAAGCAAAGACAGCACGGAAGGATAACTCTGAACGATAAGATCCCCAGCCCACCGGAAACAGGAGGCGGGGGGTGATGAAAGGAAATCGTAACCCCGCTGCAGCGCCGAGAAGAGAAGACTTAAAAGAAAGCCCAGGGGAGGGTGATAAAAGGAAGCCGCAACTAGGCTGCTGTGCACTGCAAGGCCAATTGCTTCATGGACAGAGCGGGGAAGACAGCGAACAGCTGCAGTGTGTGTGTGTGTGTGTGAGAGAGAGAGAGTTTGTGCATGTGTGTGTGTGTGTGTGTGTGTGTGTGTGTGCATGAATGTGTGTGTGTGTGTGCATGAATGTGTGTGTGTGTGTGTGCATGAATGTGTGTGTGTGTGTGTGTGTGTGTGTGTGTGTGTGTGTGTGTGTGTGTGTGTGAGTGCATGAGTTTCTGCATGTGTGTGTTTGCATGTGCGTGTGTGTGTGCATGCGTGTATCTGTAGGCGCGAGTGCGTGGGTGCATGCGTGTGTGCGCGCGCTTGAGTTTGTGCATGTGTATGTATGTGTGTGTGTATGTTTGTGTGTGCGTGCGTGCGTGTGTGTGTGTGTGTGTGTGTGTGTGTGTGTGTGTGTGAGTGTGTGTGTGTGTGTGTGTGTGTGTGTGTATGTTTGTGTGTGTGTGCGTGCGTGTGTGTGTGTGTGTGTGTGTGTGTGTGTGTGTGTGTGTGAACATACAACAGGGCAAAACGCAGCACGAGCGGCAGGGGCAGAGACTGGAGGGCTAATTGACGCCAAGTGGAGCGCGGCTTTCCCCCACAGCTGACGAGGGGAACAGGCGAGGGGCTCATCTTCCTTCGCTTTCCGCTGTATCCAATCCGGAAAGACGGCTTCGGGGGTAGGGGCGGTGGAAGTTGACAAGAGGGGCGAAATGGGTTAAGGGGGTGGGGGGGGGGGGGAGGGTAAGTGAGTGGGGTTAAGTGTGGGCGGATGTTGGCCTTCTCCGAGTGTTGTCGTAAGGTTAGAATCCCCCCCTCTCCCCCGCCCCCCTCAGACCCCTCCCCCTCACCACCCGTCATGTCTCTGATTTTGAGCATCCTCCCCAGGATCGTGGTTTTTGCGGCTCTCGGATGATCATGATTCCACACACACACAAATTAAATGCACAGACATATGCACGTGCGCGCGCGCACGCACACACACACACACACACACACACACACACACACACACACACACACACACATGACATGCGCCAACACCATAACTTTCAGATAAAAACTTGAATTTAGGAGAGAAAAAACACTTCACGGCTGACTGCATGCACCCACTCCACACCCCCTTGAGAATTTTAGTTCGGGACTACCAGCCAGACATAACAACCTGACGGTTAAAGTGGAATAACAACTATCACCACTCCATTTCTATCCCCTCCTCCAGCCCAGAATTACACTCTCGGACCACCACCAAACCATAATATGAAGGTTAATCTAAAGCAACAACTATAGCAATTCCTTTTTTAACCTGTCATCCAGCCCAGAATGACACTCTCTGGACTACCACCAAAACATGATATCCTGCTGTTCAGTTTTGACCCAGTGCTCCACCCCCTCCTCCGCCTTATCACAAAAATCCTTTTGGAGTCAAACCGTGAACGCATCACTACAAGTATTTTTATGGAACCCGGAAATGAGGTATTTCCTGAATGCAACAAACATGCAGGTCACACACAAACCCATCCCTCAACCACCGGTTCCACTCCCGCTCTCATACAAACAAAAACAAATATACTGGAAGCGAAACTGAAGCTAATTTTTTTCGTTCATGTTTGTATTCACACACACACACACACACACACACACACACACTCACACACATTATATTTTTTTCTTTTTAACTGGAACCTTTTCCATGGTTAAGTGTGCGTCAGACTGTATACTGGTAGATAGGCGCACTCCTCTTCTATTCACTCCCCTTTGAGAACACCAGTTCTCTGAAAGTGAAGGTGGAACTGAAGTGGTCCATCAGTGGTCATGCCCTCGGGAAAGTCATCTTTCTGTTTGAAAGGGAGGGTATTCAAGAAAAGCATCTCCACTTTTCAGACCGTTGCAGTAGGTGAGAAAAGAATAACATAGTACAACATACAAAGCACAATTTCCTTTTTGTCTCTTTCCAGTTATAATGAAAGGATAAGTGTGTGTTGTCAACAGAGCGGCTGATGAAATTAAAGGGAGGTAAAACAGCGCTGGACTCATGTGAGTTTGTTGAGCAGTGTGGTTGTTCCTTTCTGAACCCAGAATACCTTTACAATTATCGGACTTAGATTTCACTCAGTATGTGGAATGAACGTGTTGGCGGCTTTCCCCCTATCTGACGCTGACTAGGCTGCAACAAAGGCCAGCATCACGGGGAATCTGGGCCACAGGTTATAATCATGCATCGTTTCATTTCGTGTACAATTCGTGAAATCCCGAGTTGTGTGAACATCAAATTTTACCAGAACACCTTAAATACAGAACGCGAATGAGGCAAGTGAAGACAGTCTTGGTAGTCAAACAGATAAACCGTACTTTGAAACCACAAACGGAGCTGTAAGATCTGTCATATTTATGAAGCCATCAGTTGGCCGAAATTTTGCAAATAGACTGCACTGACTGTTATGAAATAAACTGCAATACAAAAAGCAGCATTCAAATAGCAAAGAAAATCCCAACCAAACTAAAACGGTCAGCGTATGGAGAAGAAAAGAATGATGACAAGCTACAGGAGACCGTTCTGCTCACATTCGATTCCATTCCCTTTCCTATCTGCTATTCTGCTCCATGTCTCAGCCCGGGAGGAAAACTGGAGAAAATCTAGATATACACCGCTGTCAAGTCATCTTTCTTCCTGGCCGTCAGTCAGTCATGGATGGTGAGGAGTCAGGGCCGTTTATTTAACGCTTGGTGTACTCTCTCTCTCTCTCTCTCACACACACACACACACACACACACACACACACACACACGCACGCACGCACGTACGCACACAAACACACCAAAACATTTGCGCAGCGACCGAGGCAGTTTGTTCAGCTGGTTCAGGTGACAGATGTGTGTGCGCGCCTGCGTGTGTGTGTACATGTGCGTGCGTGCGTGCGTGTGTGTGTGTGTGTGTGACAAAGAGAGGAAGATAAGACAGAGAACAGACAGATGGGCACAGAGAGAAAGAAAGAAACAGACAGACAGACAGATAGACAGACGGACGGACGGACGGACTGAGAAACAGACAGGCGGACAGACATAAACAGCCAGACAGGCAATGTCAACAGACCAAAACACAACCAAAGAATGAATTCATGCAGTGAGTGAGGGACGACTTTTCGTGGGGGCAACACAAACAAATCGCTGCAGGGCTCTGAATTTCAAGGGACTGTAGTTTGGTGTTCTCTGGAATTCTTCCTGCCATCTGCTGATACCTAGGCTCTTTCGCCTGCACCTCTCTGTCTCTGTCTCTGTCTCTGTCTCTCAATGTGTGTTTGTTCCACTTCTCTCTGTTTACCCCCCTCCCCCTCCCCATCCTCTCTCTCTCCTTCAAAGAGACATATTACGCAAGATCCTCAAGAAGGTCTGGTAGGACGCAGCACTGCTCAGGCCACAAGGGGTCCGTACCAATTAACCACACCTGTCCTGACGCTAACAGAAC
Source organism: Babylonia areolata (assembly GCF_041734735.1). Taxonomy (NCBI): domain Eukaryota; kingdom Metazoa; phylum Mollusca; class Gastropoda; order Neogastropoda; family Buccinidae; genus Babylonia; species Babylonia areolata. The sequence continues at coordinate 1,160,126 of NC_134878.1, read as the reverse complement.
CCCCCTGTCCTCCTGCCCCTCTTCTAACGCCATCATTGACGAATGATGACTTACCCAGCACGTGCTTCCGGCACGGGATGAACCCTCAACCCCAAAGGTCAGGGCTTCTACTTTGAGGGTGAGTGG
>NC_134878.1:1137500-1155000 GCF_041734735.1 Babylonia areolata | reverse complement strand
CCCTCCCTTCCTCTTGCCTGCCTTTCTCCACCCCCACCCCCCTCCCACCCTCCCTTCCTCTTCACTGCCTTTCTCCACCCCCACCCCCCTCCCTCCCTTCCCCTTGCCTGCCTTTCTCCACCCCCACCCCCCTTCCTCCCCTCCTCTTCACTGCCTTTCTCCACCCCACCCTCCCTCCCTCCCTCCCTCTTGCCTGCCTTTCTCCACCCCACCCTCCCTTCCTCTTCACTGCCTTTCTCCACCCCACCCTCCCTCCCTCCCTTCCTCTTGCCTGCCTTTCTCCACCCCACCCTCCCTTCCTCCCTTCCTCTTCACTGCCTTTCTCCACCCCACCCTCCCTCCCTCCCTTCCTCTTGCCTGCCTTTCTCCACCCCACCCTCCCTTCCTCCCTTCCTCTTGCCTGCCTTTCTCCACCCCACCCTCCCTTCCTCCCTTCCTCTTCACTGCCTTTCTCCACCCCACCCTCCCTCCCTCCCTTCCTCTTGCCTGCCTTTCTCCACCCCACCCTCCCTTCCTCCCTTCCTCTTCACTGCCTTTCTCCACCCCACCCTCCCTCCCTCCCTTCCTCTTGCCTGCCTTTCTCCACCCCACCCTCCCTCCCTCCCTTCCTCTTGCCTGCCTTTCTCCACCCCACCCTCCCTCCCTCCCTTCCTCTTGCCTGCCTTTCTCCACCCCACCCCCTCCCTCCCTTCCTCTTGCCTGCCTTTCTCCACCCCCACCCCCCTCCCTCCCTTCCTCTTGCCTGCCTTTCTCCACCCCCCTCCCTCCCTTCCTCTTGCCTGCCTTTCTCCACCCCCACCCCCCTCCCTCCCTTCCTCTTGCCTGCCTTTCTCCACCCCCACCCTCCCTCCCTCCCTTCCTCTTCACTGCCTTTCTCCACCCCACCCTCCCTCCCTCCCTTCCTCTTGCCTGCCTTTCTCCACCCCCACCTCCCTTCCTCCCTTCCTCTTGCCTGCCTTTCTCCACCCCCACCCCCCTCCCTCCCTTCCTCTTGCCTGCCTTTCTCCACCCCCACCCTCCCTCCCTCCCTTCCTCTTCACTGCCTTTCTCCACCCCCACCCTCCCTCCCTCCCTTCCTCTTGCCTGCCTTTCTCCACCCCCACCCCCCTTCCTCCCTTCCTCTTGCCTGCCTTTCTCCACCCCCACCCTCCCTTCCTCTTGCCTGCCTTTCTCCACCCCACCCTCCCTCCCCATCCCTCTTCCCACGGTGAGGTTCGTCATCCCCTTGCTGGTTCATCAGTCATCTCCCTTGGTGAGTTGTTATTTACCAACTGCCAAACACTCATGTAACCACCCACTGCTGGGTTCAAACGTTGTTCGAACTTGTCGGATTGTGTGTTCGGCTTTCGCTCCCTCACGCCGCCTCTCTCTCTCTCTCACACACACACACACACATACACACACACGTACAAACACGCGCACACACCACGTTTTGCCAGCGGAGACAATAAATAATTGAAGACGAAGTCAGTGGCCGACCCGTGCACATAAACATGTCTCGGAAACTTCGATTCGCCCGTGCTCACCCCTTCGACTTGGAGTCGCTGATAAACCCCATAAACCTCCACGTTGTTTGTCTTCGGCGGCGCGACCTTGAAGTGACGTCAACAAAGCCAACAAATATAAAGTAAAATAAAATTAACAAATAAATAACTAAATAAGGTCGACGTCAACAAGAGAAATCCGCCAGCAGGCACTGGACTTCACACTGGTTACAGGATACAGACCAATGACACTGTAGACGAAGATGAAAAGATCAGAAGTAGAAGTTTACAGCAGCAGTAGTGGTAGAGTAGGAAGAAAAGGTCTTAGTAGTTGTAGTAGTAGTGGTAGAGGAAGAGGTAGAAAAATACCTATGATCAGTATCCGTTAAGATACCAGAACACTGAGTCAGGCCCACAAAAAATCCTGAGGGTAGTATTCAGTGTGCACATACATATTATTGTACTTGGGTGTAGAGCTTGTGGAGAGGGAGGGGATTGAGTGAGTAAAGGAGACACACAGAGAGTGAGAGGGTGTGTATGTGTGTGTGTGTGTGTCTGTATACCATGCCTCTCTTTCAGGGAATATGATTTTGTGTGAAGCCATCATGCATGTGTAATATATGTTGCATGGTCTTGTAGGTGTTTGAACATGCCATTGGGAAGAAGACAGATTAAAAACATGAGAAAAGAAAAAAAGAAAAGACAACAGAAAGGAGAAAAATGATGATGAAAAAAAAGAAAAAAAGAGACAAAAAGATTTTTTTTTAAAAGAAAAAAAGACACACACAAAAAACCGAAAGACAAAAAAAAAAAAGAACCTTCCAGGGATGCTGAAACTATCCTGCTCACTTGCAGAACTTTTAGGCATCCACTGATTTCTCCTTAAAAAAAAAAAAAAAAAAAAAAAAAAGGTAGAAAAATAATAAGTAGCAGTAGTGGTGGTGGGCGTGTTGTGGTGACGGTAGTAGTAGTAGGAGCAGAAGAAGAAGAAGAAAACATCGATAACAGCACCAAAAATAACGCAACGACGGCAACAATAAAGAACAAAAACCAAAACAAACAGAACAAATAACAAAACACAAGCAAAACATAGAAAACAAGACACACACACAACGACCGATGCCACAGACAGGTGTGTACACTGTCCACTCACTCGTCCTCATTGGCGTGGTGAAGACGTCAAACCATCATCACCATTACCTCCCACGGCCCATGTCCGTCTCTTACCGCCCATCTTTTCTCTTCAAGCTGTTCAGTCTGCAACCAGAAAACAGCAGTGCGGTTTGCCCGGGCTGTCCATGTATCGGTTCATCTACATGGAAGTCACAGATCCACTGTCTTGTTTTGTGTAACTTCAGGTTTAATTAACATTGAAGTCACAGATCCACTGTCTTGTTTTGTGTTACTTCAGGTTTAATTAACAATGAAGTCACAGATCCACTGTCTTGTGTTACTTCAGGTTTAATTAACAGTGAAGTCACAGATCCACTGTCTTGTTTTGTGTTACTTCAGGTTTAATTAACATTGAAGTCACAGATCCACTGTCTTGTTTTGTGTTACTTCAGGTTTAATTAACATTGAAGTCACAGATCCACTGTCTTGTTTTGTGTTACTTCAGGTTTAATTAACAGTGAAGTCACAGATCCACTGTCTTGTTTTATGTTACTTCAGGTTTAATTAACATTGAAGTCACAGATCCACTGTCTTGTTTTGTGTTACTTCAGGTTTAATTAACAGTGAAGTCACAGATCCACTGTCTTGTTTTGTGTTACTTCAGGTTTAATTAACATTGAAGTCACAGATCCACTGTCTTGTTTTGTGTTCAGGTTTAATTAACATTGAAGTCACAGATCCACTGTCTTGTTTTGTGTTACTTCAGGTTTAATTAACATTGAAGTCAGATCCACTGTCTTGTTTTGTGTTACTTCAGGTTTAATTAACATTGAAGTCACAGATCCACTGTCTTGTTTTGTGTTACTTCAGGTTTAATTAACATTGAAGTCACAGATCCACTGTCTTGTTTTGTGTTACTTCAGGTTTAATTAACAATGAAGTCACAGATCCACTGTCTTGTTTTGTGTTACTTCAGGTTTAATTAACATTGAAGTCACAGATCCACTGTCTTGTTTTGTGTTACTTCAGGTTTAATTAACATTGAAGTCACAGATCCACTGTCTTGTTTTGTGTTACTTCAGGTTTAATTAACATTGAAGTCACAGATCCACTGTCTTGTGTTACTTCAGGTTTAATTAACATTGAAGTCACAGATCCACTGTCTTGTTTTGTGTTACTTCAGGTTTAATTAACATTGAAGTCACAGATCCACTGTCTTGTGTTACTTCAGGTTTAATTAACATTGAAGTCTCAGATCCACTGTCTTGTGTTACTTCAGGTTTAATTAACAATGAAGTCACAGATCCACTGTTTTGTGTTACTTCAGGTTTAATTAACAGTGAAGTCACAGATCCACTGTCTTGTTTTGTGTTACTTCAGGTTTAATTAACATTGAAGTCACAGATCCACTGTCTTGTGTTACTTCAGGTTTAATTAACAATGAAGTCACAGATCCACTGTCTTGTTTTGTGTTACTTCAGGTTTAATTAACATTGAAGTCACAGATCCACTGTCTTGTTTTGTGTTACTTCAGGTTTAATTAACAGTGAAGTCACAGATCCACTGTCTTGTGTTACTTCAGGTTTAATTAACAATGAAGTCACAGATCCACTGTCTTGTTTTGTGTTACTTCAGGTTTAATTAACAATGAAGTCACAGATCCACTGTCTTGTTTTGTGTTACTTCAGGTTTAATTAACAGTGAAGTCACAGATCCACTGTCTTGTTGTGTGTTACTTCAGGTTTAATTAACATTGAAGTCACAGATCCACTGTCTTGTTTTGTGTTCAGGTTTAATTAACATTGAAGTCACAGATCCACTGTCTTGTTGTGTGTTACTTCAGGTTTAATTAACATTGAAGTCACAGATCCACTGTCTTGTTGTGTGTTACTTCAGGTTTAATTAACAGTGAAATCACAGATCCACTGTCTTGTTTTGTGTTACTTCAGGTTTAATTAACATTGAAGTCACAGATCCACTGTCTTGTTTTGTGTTACTTCAGGTTTAATTAACATTGAAGTCACAAATCCACTGTCTTGTTTTGTGTAACTTCTCTACTCTGGGTCAGCACATTATCATTTCTGATTCTGGTAAGACAATGAAAATGGGCAATCAAGCGCGTTTTAAGCGAGCGCACACACCCTACCACCCACACCCACATTCTCTCTCTCTCTCTCTCTCTCCTAAACGATCTTAGATTTCAGTTTACACCAGCTAAGAATTATTCAAAAAGAAAGAAAGAAACATATTCAAACTTACATTGCTTGTGTCTGCTAGAAATGAACTTGCAAAAAAAAGGAAAAAAAAAGAAAAGGAAAGAAAAGTTTGCCATATTCTCATACAAAGCATTCAAAAGAAATGAAATTGTCAGCTCTTGACTAAAGATATCGTTTCATTGTAATACTTTGTAATATTGATAATCACTGCTAATGTGTTATGCAGGTCGGCATTTATGTTTTCATGTTGATGTTCTAATTTGTTTATACTTATTTCATTCTTACCTAAAAACAGATTATACTGTTCTGTTCACACCCCTTCATATGGGGCTGTGGGCTATGAACTCTCTGTGTGCCTATAATAGACAGATAGATAGAAAGATATGGATGGCGCTGCATTTGATTGGTTTGGTTTGAGATTTAACTTTCTATTTTCACCAACTGTTACCTTCTTTTTATTTACTCATTTGTTTTAATTTAGATAATGCATAAAAGATTTCACACAACTACAAATGATCAACAACTGGCCCCCTATCTCCCTTCCCCCTCACCCCACATCCTCTCACACCCACGAGCCCCGCAAAAAATACAAGAGAGGCAAGGCCTTCAAGACTCACTTGTGATGCACTTTTTTAAAAATGTAATCGTTAAAATGTGTTCTCGATTTGTTATTATAAAGCTTCGGGTTAAAAGAAAAAGAAAAAAGAAAAAGTCCTAACGGCAGATTCGAAACCCGCGGGTTCGGGAGAGAAGAAACTGTCTTACCCATTACACTATCGGGGCTCCTTAGATGACGTTCAAAAATATAATATTTTAACATGCTTTTTTTTTTAAAAGGGCGATAAATCGATTGCGGTATTCGCAGTGAGAACGCTGTTTAAATCATATCATTCTGGTGTATCTTGGGAGTTCAAAAAATCTTTAAGGGCAATTAAAAATTCTTTTTTAAGTCCGCGGTAAAGGGGACGTGGCTATCGCCGCAATCACACTGCAACATTTAGCCGTTTTCTCTAGATCTAGATAGATGTACAAGTTTAGTTAGACCTGGTTGACACGGTCGATTCAATTTCTCTTTTATGTTCATTCTAGTTTTATAGTTTTAAAGTTGATATGAAAATTGAGTATTTTGTTAAACTAATAACGTGTAGAGCCAAGTACAAGTACTTCTAAACGTTGCATGAAGTGAAAAGGACTTCATTTTGAGAAAAGTCAAGACTGGAAATTTTTACGTTTCATCAACTCAAGGGTATTAACTCTCATGGTTTATTATTATTAACTGTGAATTCCGACTGATTCTGTGGATATTTTTATGGCAGTTTGGGGCATAATCCAGTAAGTGATGAGGCGTTCACAAATCTTTCTCTGAATAAATATTTAACGGTCTCCTTCTCCAACTTTCCATCACATGTTATCGTGTATTGTCCATTGAATATAGGACTGAACGGGCAGGTCAACAACTTGAAACAAAATGGCGTCGTTCGCGTTCGCCAAGAATATAAGCACGCGCTTTGAGTATGTATAAATATGTGTACGCAATTGATTTTTGCTCATGACCTTCAGGGCTCAGCCAATAGATCTATAAAGTCCACTCGTCATATTGATTATAGTATTTTCCGAAAAAGACCACTTGGGCGATAGTGAAAGCCCTGTACACTGAGAATAAAACACACAAGCTTTTTATGTATTGAGTATAATCTCAAAATGTAATGTTTAAGATGGGAAATATCAGTTTAAAGCAAATTAAGCCCCCTTGCATTAATTACAGATTAATTTCCCTTTTTTACTATCTGCAACAAAGACATGCAAAATAAATATAACTTCCATGATCAGAAAAAAAAAGAAGTTCCTGTTTGAACAAAAAATGATAAAAATGACTGCTCTTGTTGTGTCAGAATATCAGATCAAAGTGCCAAGTTTAGAGAATAAAAAAATATATATAAATATAACAGTAAATGCAGTTTGCATATAATTTGGCTTCTTTTTTTTTCTTTTCTTTTTTTGTGCCCATCCCATAGGTGCAATATTGTTTTAAACAAAATGACTGGAAAGAACTGACTTTTTCCTATTTTTATGCCAAATTTGGTGTCAACTGACAAAGTATTTGCAGAGAAAATGCCAGTGTTAAAGTTTACCACACACACACACACACACACACAACCGAACACAGGGTTAAAACATAGACTCACTTTGTTTACACAATGAGTCAAAAATAAAATGAAATAAAATAAAAACCAACACACACACACACACACACACACACACACACACACTTTTACATTTTATTCCACTCGTGCACAAAAAAACCCAGTTAATTATGCTGAACAATAAAGACGCAGTCATTCAGCAGATACGATATATATTCACTTATTACGTAAAAAAAAAAAAGGTCATGCTGTGAACAAAACGCAATGACCATTGAACGACAGGAGGACAGACGTTAAAACATTCATACATATATTGCATGTCAACATTGTCGGTTATGTCATGTGATATTGCTGTTATCGTAAACGTCTCTTTCCGTGTGTTTGCTTATTTGCGGACTACTACTTTGCGTTAAATATTCTTTTCTGTTCGATGACTGCTTACAGATGTCTTTCTTGTTGCTGTCTTGACTTTGCATTTGTCTCCTGGGGCGCGCGCGCGCGCGCGTGTGTGTGCGTGTGCGTGTATGTGTGTGTATATCTGTTCGTGCGTGCGCGCATGCGCGCGCGCGTGTGTGTGCGTGTGTGTGGCTGTGTGTGTGTGCGTGCGTGCGTGCGCGTGTGAGTGAGTGAGTGAGTGAGTAAGTGTGTGTGTGTGTGTGCGGCGCGCGCGCGGTACAAGAGCAATATTTCTTTCTTTCTTTCTTTCTTTCCTTTCTATTTTTTTTATTTCCAATATTTCTCCCTTGAAAGGAAACACAAGAAAAACAAAATACAATTCCAAGCAAAAACAAAATAGCTCAGATAAAAATGATAATGCCAAACAAGTTTTTTCCCCCATGGAAATCCTGCAAGTGACATAATCATTAGCATATTCATATGGGGTCGTGTCACTCATGGCAATGAACAGACGTGTTGAAATATGACAACTGTTCGTGTGTGGGGGGGGGGGGGGGGGGGGGGGGGGGAAGGGGACCTGGGAGGAGAGGGGGCCGGGGGGGTGAGGAGGGGCCTGGGGGGGGGGTGGGTGTCGTGTACGGTACGGGGGTGCAGGAGCAGTGGGGTATGGGGGTAGGGTTGCGCGCCATGTTTGAGTAAGTGAATTGTCATGCAAGTAGGCCACTGCAGTCCGACGTCATGCGATATCTCTTTACATCTCTCGCCTTCTTTCTCGCTCCTTCTCTTTCTTCCAACCTCCACTCCGGCCCACGCCGTCTTCCTCCTCTCTCTCTCTCTCTCTCTCTCTATATATATATATATAATGTGTGTGTGTGTGTGTGTGTGTGTGTGTGTGTGTGTGTGTGTGTGTGTGTGTGTGTGTGTAAAGAGAGAGACAGAGAGAGAGAGAGACCTATGTCTGACTGTGGTTATCTTTATGTGCCCAATCATGGTAATAAGGTTAGAAGTTATAAAGTAACTTTCCTGTTTGTTTGGTGGTTATTGTTGTTGTTTTTTTCTTCCGGGTTATGTATTTCTGCCACACAAGATACTCCGTCTGCCTGCGAAACCGTTGTCGTGTTACGAGAGTTTGGGAAAAAATCAGTGAGAATGGGGAGAAGTGAGACGGTCGATTTGCTCATTGTTTATTTCGCTGTTTGGACTTTCTCGTGACAGCCTGACCGAGTACTGTGTTTGACACTGTGGCGTCTTCTGACAGCACCTTTCTGTTCGTGGACATTCGGGTACCCTGCATCTTTTAGATTGTCGTGTATGGTAAGTTGAATCTTTCAGATTGTCGTTTATGATAAGTTTTACTTAAAATCATAATGTAGTCTGCTTTCTTGTACTGGAGTCACTCTTTCTCACAACCCACCAAAATTCGCTTTCGTAAAACTACTTCGGGAATACTGAAAAAACATAACCGAACAAGCGAAAAGTCTTCGGGAACATCACAGCCAGGTTGAGAGCTTACGATTCTCAACAAGAAAAAACAAAACACGAGAGAGAGAGGCATGCGACGAAGGAGGGTGTGTGTTGGAGGGGGGGAGGTGCGGGAGTGGGGGGGTGGGGGCAGAGACAGATATGGGAGAGGGTTTGGAGATAAGTAGTGCTGCCATACACACTTGTTCTTCTTTTTCAAAACGGCAATATTTTATGTGCATGGCTTGTATGCACAAATGTGTGATACCCCTCTGGCAACAGAACTGAACACTTGGTGGGTGAATTCATACAAACTTTCAGTCACGACTGCTAGATTTCCGCAGAACTGACTTTTCGAACGACCACCCTAAGTTTGAGGAATTCCAAAGTTGAAATGGAATATTAGCTGCTTCTTCTTCTTCGTTCGTGAGCTGTAGGTCCCACGTTCACTCGTATGTACACGAGTGGGATTTTACGTGTATGACCGTTTTTACCCTGCCATGTAAGCAACCATACTGCCTTTTTTGGGGGTAGTATAGCTTCAAAAGCTGTAGATTTTATTTTCCATCATGAAATGTTTACTTATAAGTCAAGAAGTTCACAACGGATTGCACTGAAATTTTGAAATCATTATATGCCAGTGTCCACTACTTTGACTCTTACAGACGTGGTGAAAGTACAGGACATGGTTATTGTCTGAGCGCACACCTTACAAAGATCAGCGCACCTTCACCTCTGCAGTTGTTGAAGCATCGTCCTGGATTTCATCAGACACCCACTCCCCGCCCCCATTAAAAGCAAAGCTGTAGATTCTCATGAGAAAGCCAAAGCTCTTCCTTAATGGCTCACACGTACGAGCATGACCATCACATCAACAAGTTTCATGCCCAGCTTTCATTTTGGCGCCAGATCCGCATTAGGAGCATGACGATTCAAATTCCCACATCAGCATTAAAATCAAAATTTCCACAACACATTCCCATTCTTTCTTATGCATCAATATTTTCAAAACAAAGACGAAGACAACGTCCATCACTGGCAGCCAGTAATCCACCATACACTCCCACAGCTTCAACCCGACCCCTGGCCCCTTACAACAAACAGGGAGGGAGCAGCCAGGGGCGAGCACCCGGCCAGAAGACAAGGGAGACAAGAGGCGCGCCTCATCAATGCAAAACACACGGACAGCGGTTAATCCAATTTCGCGGCTTGAGACGCGCGCAGAGAGGGTGAAATGCTGGGGTTGCCTGGCCCCGGGTCCGCTCTGTATGCAAAGTGGGCGCAGAGAGCAGGCCCCGGGAATCCTTTTTGGCAGCCATTGATGGCCCCTTTCTTCTTCGCTCCCCTTCCTTTCTCTGACGTAAAAAGCGCGGTTAGGAGAGGGAGGGCTTAGCTCGTAGCGGGAGTCAATGGCGATGATGATGATGTCCCCTTGCCGGAGCTCAGTCAGGAGTGCGCGGCCCTTTCCGCCAGAGAGCTCATGATTCTTTCTGACAGCCTCTGGCGGTGACCGTCCCTCCCACCCACCTCCTTCCCCCTGCCTGAAAGGGGAGACAATTTATCAGCTTGTCACACTCCCTGTTACGACGTTAACTGGAATCAATGAATCATAAAAATTCTAAAAGATCAATCTCAATCAATATCGTGCTGATCTTTTTTATCCATCAATCAAAATTAGTGTTGATCAGTTGGAATCCATCAATCAATATCAAAATGTTGATTTTTTTTCTTATAAAGAAGCAATCACTTGAGTGCATATTTTAAAAACCAATCAGTTAATACAGTGTCACTGTTGTTGATGTGGTTGTTGTTTCAGCGGTCCCACCATTGGCAGATTATTTCACCCTTTTCATCAGACCCAACTTACGCTTATTCAACTAAACTCAGTCACCTATGTGTCTCTCAGCCCCGAGACGATTCCTTGCAAGTTCGCACTGGCTTTACTTATCTCAAGCTCATGTCACATCACTCTCGATTTTCCAGTCTAAGAAATTGTTTAAATAGGGTAGATACAATCCACAGAACACGGATTATAGCTGCCTAAGCCTGGCGAGGTAATAGTGAACAGCCGTATACTCATTCCTCTTCCCACGCGCACAGAAACGTACTCAGTGATATTGCATTTACTTGTGAGGGTGCATACAGCGGGTAGGTACCCACCCCTGCCGTGATAGGCTGTTCAGCCGGAGAAGACCAACAACAAAGACATTCCCCAAGCGCAGACGTAGACAAGCACATCCAGCTTAGCCTTAAGAAGTTGCCACTTCCTTGTGTTTTGTGGGTCCGAGTTTCTGGTGTCTTGTGGCACGCTGTTCTCCTTTCGTGAGAGATCGGGGATCCAGATGTCAGAGTGAAAATGTTCCTCCTCCCTCTCTCTCTCTCTCTCTCTCTCTCTATCACGCAAGCGTGCGCACACAACTCATCCCTCCAAGTCAGGTACCGAGACACAATAAGTTCAAAAGATGAAATGCCACACATGTACTATCGCCATCTTGCTGTCGTTGACATCAAAGATCAGCTCTATGCGTGTAGAAAGAAGGAAACCCCCATGATATATTTATTTATTTGTATCTGCGTATCTATTTCCTACTTTGCTCTCTCTTTGTGAGAGTGTCAACTCCGCTCTGGTGTTCTAAACTGAGACAAGCTGCTCCAGATAAATAACAGTCTTCCTGCTGGGGTGACTGTCTTACAAAGCATGTTAAGATGGGCAGCAGAACTGCCACTTTTTCATGGTGTGTGTGTGTGTGTGTGTGTGTGTGTGTGTGTGATTCGAATTCACAACACTCTTCCAGCAGAGTGAACTAGACACTAACATTGTTTCACATACTGCAGTGTATATTTATGCCTGTGCATTTGCATGGGGAACATGCACCATGCATGTGGCGGTCAGGCGCAGACTTCTGAACCAGTGGTCACCAGTCACAGTGATCCGGCATGGTGCTGTGTCTTTGGGAAAGGCACTTTACTCCGATTTTCCTCACTCCAGCCAGGTGTGAATGGGTACCTGACTTAGTTTGGGCAAGGACAGAACTGCGGAAGGAAAGGACGTGGCCCCGCTTTTCTCAGGCTTGACACAGCGAGAAGGAAGTATCTGCCCTATGGCGCCTTTAACCTCAACATTTGTACGAGTTTGTCCAAGAATGTATCAGCCGTTGAACGAATGTGTGTCAAAGATGAGAGTGCAAACACCTGTATGAATCCACGTGTGTAGGAGACGGTGTTGTTGATGCAAAGCCTGTTCTGTATTTTTTGGTATAACTGTTCGCCGTGTTGCCACTGTCACTACAGCCATCTTCGTCATCATCGAATGGTGCCTTTTCTGCCCTGTACCTGCCAGCGTTTTGAGAGTAAGCATGTTGGGCGGTCTACGAGAAGAGCCACAGAAACAGCCCAGGTGTTAAAAAAGTGCAAACCAAAGTTTGGGTAGACTGCAGCCAGAATGCTAACGTGCCATGTCTCAACGTAAATTGTCACCACCAACATCATCATCACGATTACTACTACTGTTCAAAACCTAGAACAACAATAACAACAACCATCAGTAATACTGAAAATACATCTACAATACATACCCGTTCTACAACTGCCACTACCACTACTACGATTGGCTCTGCTGCTGCTGCTGCTGCTGCTTCAATTACAATTACAAAACACAGAAAAGAAGATCATTCGTATGGCTTTGCAAGCGTAGCCATTGCTGAAGAGAATGTAGGCAGATTTAGGTCAGTACATCAATACAGCAAGTCCGTCTCACGACCTCGGCAAACAGCGGTCGCCCGTGGGGAAAAAAGGAAATAAAATTAAAAGAAGAGAGAAAGTGAGAGAGAATGAAGAAAGCTGTTCTGAGAGAAAGAGGGGCAGACAGACAGACAGACACTGAGACAGAAGAAAGTTTTTCAGCTCGCCCCGAAAATAAAGAATGACCTGTTCCCATCTCTGGCTTCCCATAAACACAAACAAACAGGTGAACGAACAACACCAGGAGGAAGACAAGAAGAGTAATGGGCGAACAAACTGCAATAAAACGGATGCCAGGAAATCAGTTCATTCTCATCATGGCTCATTAAGCGGCTCAAAAACATCTCTAGCACATGCTGAAATATGTTGGAGAGATTACACTCTCCGTGTCTTGACAGTAAGGAGGAAGAGGAGGAGGGGAATAGGAGAAGGACGACGACGAAGAAAAAATATTTTGCACAGAGAAAAGAAGACGAATAAAACTGTTACAGCAAGGAGAGGGGGAAAGAGACGATGAAGAAAAAGAGGAGGAGGAAGAAGAACAAGTAGAACAAGACGAAGAGGAGGAGGAAGAGAAGGAGGAAGAAGAAGAGAAGGAGAAAGAGGAGGAGGACGAAGAGAAGGAGAAAGAGGAGGAAAAAGAAGAGAAGGAGAAAGGGGAGGAAAAAGAAGAGGAGAAAGAGGAGAATGAACAAGGAGAACAAGACGAAGAGGACGAGGAGGACGAAGAGAAGGAGAAAGAGGAGAAGGAGGAAGAGGAGGAGGAAGAAGAGGAGGAGAACGAAGATAAGGAGGAAGAAGAGGAAGAGAAAGAGGAGGAGGAGGAAGAAGAGGAACAGAAAGAGGAAAAGGAAGAAGATGAGAAGGAGAAAGACGAGGAGGAGGAAGAAGAGGAAGAGAAAGAGGAGGAGGAGGAAGAAGAAGAGGGAGGAGGAAGAAGAGGAAGAGAAAGGAGGAGGAGAACGAAGAGAAGGAGAAAGAAGAGGAGGAGGAAAAAGAGATGGAGAAATATGAGGAGGAGGAAGAAGAGAAAGTGAAAGAAGAGGAGGAACAAGAAGAACAAGTAGAAACTTAAGACACTTAAGAAAGGAGAGAAACAAAGAAAATAAAGTCAAGAAATTTACGAGAATTGGAAGTTCATTATGCAGAAGAAGAAACACTGCTTCAGTTTCAGTTTCAGTTTCAGTAGCTCAAGGAGGCGTCACTGCGTTCGGACAAAGCCATATACGCTACACCACATCTGCCAAGCAGATGCCTGACCAGCAGCGTAACCCAACGCGCTTAGTCAGGCCTTGAGAAAAAAAACAAAACAAAAAACAAAAAAAACGGGGGAATAAATAATAGATAAGCTTGCATAAATAAATAAATAAATAATAATTATAATATAGAAAAAGGTAGTAGTAATAATATTAGTAATACTAATAAAATGATAATAATAAAACATAAATAAATAAATAAATAAGACAACAATGGTGATAAATAAGCGAATAAATGTAAAATATGAAGACACACATTCACACATACACCCACACATGCATAACAGAAATGCACCAAACATGCAGTTTCACATATATGAAAGCACAGTCAGATACATATAAACGTACATGAGCTCCAACACACACACACACACACACACACACACACACACGCATTACCGTGCACCTCCTCTACCCCCCTCCTCCACACACTCATTTCTAGTCTAAGTATCGCAGCTTCCACGGCACACACACACACACACACACACACTCACAGAGAGGAACACTTACTTGTACAAGCACATATGAAAGCACAGTCAAATACATATAAACGTACATGAGCTCCAACACACACACACACACACACACACACACACATTACCTTGCACCTCCTCTACCCCCTCCTCCACACACTCATTTCTAGTCTACGTATCGCAGCTTCCACGGCACACACACACACACACACACACAAACACACACTCACAGAGATGAACACTTACTTGTACAAGCACACACACATACGCCCATATCTCCCACCCCCAACCCCACACACGTACATACAAAGATATATATATATATATATATATATATATATATATATATATATATATATATATATATATATATATATATATATATATATATACGTTCCAATATCCTGTTGCTCCCACAGTGTAGGCATGCATACACTCACATACCTCATCCTCTACCCCACCTCCCCCCGCATTCCCACCTCCCCTCACACACACACACACGTACACATATCTCTCCTGACACTTGTGTACACTTTCACTCTCGCGCATTCACAAACGCACTCAAAAGCACAGACCCACACATACACACAAACACACACAGCCGCCACTGACTGGCCGCAAGAGGGATGGGAAAAGATCTCTGATGCCAAGAACGTGGCGTCTAGTGTGTTGCTCGGTCTATTGTATTTGGAAAGGCCCACAGAGACTCTGTTCCGTTTTGAAGAAATTTGCGCAATGTTGGTTTGGAAATGATGCCGATATTTGTTTGATTTGCAAAGCATCGTGCTCTACCTTTCATGTTAGACTTGCGGCCGCTCCCTCTCTCTGCTTCTATTTCTTTGAGGCGATCGATGGTGTGATGGCCTTGTACCTGTTCTTTTTGGTATTCTTTGACTTTTCTGAGGATTTCCGATTTTCCTAGATGTAGGCCGCTCGTTGGTGTTGCGTTACCAGCAAGTCTGTCAGCTCGCTCACTTCCCTTAACACCTGCATGTCCCGGGCAGTATGACCATGTGAGTTTTTTAATCTGAAAGTTGCGCATTGCGTTATGCCACTCTGGGCTTCCCATTCCGTTTTCAATTTTCTGTATGAGGTTCATTGAGTCGGTTAGAATCATGGCATGTTGGTTTCCGGGCGTATGGATGGACGATAGCCACTGGAGGGCATGTGTCACAGCTTCAACTTCCATCGTTAGGCTGGAGGTTGTGACTTTGTAGGCAGCATTCTCTTCCCAAATTGTTTTTCCATTTTGTTTCGCAGTGAATCCCCAGCCAGACTGGTCTTTGGTGACTGAGCCATCTGTGTATATGATGATGTCCTCTTCTTTACTGTTTTCTTCTATAAGCAGCTTCACTTCCGCATCAGTTTTTCCCTCTGGCCATTCCCGACAATGTCTTCCTAGAGTGGGTGAAATGACTGTGTTGAATAGATGGTTGAGGTTTTCGGGGTTTTTCTCCCATTCTTTTGTTTCTTTCAGGTCTTGTAGTCGGCATACTAGCTGGATTGTGTCTTCTGCTTGCCCCATCCATGATCTTCCTCGTCCTAGACGGCTGCCTTTTGGTTCTTTGACTGCGTCATGCAGTGGGTTTTGAGGGTTTTCTAATGCTTTGAAGTAGGTCTTGACCTGTTCTAACTTGTTTCTGGCCTGCACTGAAGGAAGGTCAAGCAGGTATCGCATGGTTTCTGTGGGCGTGTCTTTTGTTGTTCCAAGGATCAGCCTCATAGCTTCATTTTGGACTCTTTCTAATTTTAGGAGGTTGCTTTGAGACGGTGTTGTTAGCCCAAGTCCGTAGTCGATCACACTGAGGACGAGTGATTGGTATAGCAGGAAGAGGTGGCGTTGTTCAATTCCTTTGGTTGCCATTGCTTTTAAGACTGAAAGGCCCTTTTTGCATTTGAGAACAGTATTTTCCGTATGTTTTCTGAAGGTCAGCATCCTGTCGAAGTGTATTCCTAGGTAGCGTAGGCATTCAGTTTTCTCAATTTGAATCCCATCGAATGACACAGAAGGTGGTGATTTGTTCGCGGTTTTGTTGTTGAGGGTGCACAGCAACGTTTGGGCTTTCGCTGGATTGATGGAAGATCCTGTGTCTTTGCACCATTGAGCAATATTATTTAGTTGTTTCTGGACGGCTTCAGTTCTTTCCTGAGCATTTTTCGAAGTTTTGAAGACCAGGCCGTCATCCGCAAGGGTAAGCACCCGAGCAATTCCATTGTTGTTTAAGTCTGCAAGGCCCTTCGTGTAGACATTGTAGAGGACAGGAGAGAGCGGAGACCCTTGTGGCAGTCCCATGGATAGTTTAGAAGGTGCAGACATCCAATCTCCGAGGCGTAGGACGACGGGTGCTTCAACTCCAGCGAAGCAAGCAAGCAAGCAAACAAACAAAAATCAATAACCTTAAAAGGGACTGATATTTCGATTTGTAGTTAAGGCACAATGTATGTCTATGAATGATGGCTCGGACGTTTGTACTGAACAGACTGCACAGTCTGTGACCGTCTGGGTACACCAGCTCATGACCGATCCGCAGTTCTTTCAGACAGATGGTGACTCAGACCGCTCAACACGAGAAGAACGAACGATCCCGTCTTTTTGTTCAGTGGCATGGGAACGGAATGGTCAGCTTTTGTTGTCCACCTGGTTGACAGGTGTCTTGTTTATCTATTCATTTGATGGTTGGTTGGTTGGTTGGTTAGTTAGTTGGTTTATTGTTCTGTTTATTGTTCTATTTAGTTGCTAATCGTTCTGTTTATTGTTCTATTTATCTTTGTGTATTTAATTATTCCTTTATTCGTGTAATCATTTATCTATACAATTTATCTTATTCAATCATTTCATTAATTGAGTGGTATCGGTTTATTCATTTAGACATTCAGTTATTCGCATATCGTTTTATTCATTTCATGGATTCATGTATTTGTCGTTTATTAATTCATTTATATATATATATATACACACACACATAAAGAATGTAGGCGAAGCTCACCATCCAAAAGTTTTACATCGTGGGATCAATTTCAGTACTGTTCACAAAATCATTCATAGCACTTGTGTTCAGAAGGAAGGCGTGGGCAGCGGTAGTGAGGGGATGGTGCATGCATTCTGAGCTAAATCATGCAAGCAAGAAAAGAAAAAAAAGGATGGGGAGTCACTGTGATATCTCACCAGAAAGAAGACAGATCAATCCTGGTGGTAGCATCACACACACACACACA
>NC_134878.1:1090000-1132500 GCF_041734735.1 Babylonia areolata | reverse complement strand
TGTTGATTCAGAAAGCCGCCTAGCGGGGATTTCATACCGATACTGTGGGTTATTTATTACTGTGCAATGCCTACTGTTGTTGATTCAGAAAGCCCTCTAGCGGGGATTTCATACCGATACTGTGGGGTTATTTATTACTGTGCAATGACTACTGTTGTTGATTCAGAAAGCCCTCTAGCGGGGATTTCATACCGATACTGTGGGTTATTTATTACTGTGCAATGACTACTGTTGTTGATTCAGAAAGCCTTCTAGCGGGGATTTCATACCGATACTGTGGGTTATTTATTACTGTGCAATGACTACTGTTGTTGATTCAGAAAGCCCTCTAGCGGGGATTTCATACCGATACTGTGGGTTATTTATTACTGTGCAGTGACTACTGTTGTTGATTCAGAAAGCCCTCTAGCGGGGATTTCATACTGATACTGTGGGGTTATTTATTACTGTGCAATGACTACTGTTGTTGATTCAGAAAGCCCTCTAGCGGGGATTTCATACTGATACTGTGGGGTATTTATTACTGTGCAATGACTACTGTTGTTGATTCAGAAAGCCCTCTAGCGGGGATTTCATACTGATACTGTGGGGTTATTTATTACTGTGCAGTGACTACTGTTGTTGGTTCAGAAAGCCCTCTAGCGGGGATTTCATACCGATACTGTGGGGTATTTATTACTGTGCAGTGACTACTGTTGTTGGTTCAGAAAGCCCTCTAGCGGGGATTTCATACCGATACTGTGGGGTTATTTATTACTGTGCAATGACTACTGTTGTTGATTCAGAAAGCCCTCTAGCGGGGATTTCATACCGATACTGTGGGTTATTTATTACTGTGCAATGACTACTGTTGTTGATTCAGAAAGCCTTCTAGCGGGGATTTCATACCGATACTGTGGGTTATTTATTACTGTGCAATGACTACTGTTGTTGATTCAGAAAGCCCTCTAGCGGGGATTTCATACTGATACTGTGGGGTTATTTATTACTGTGCAATGACTACTGTTGTTGATTCAGAAAGCCCTCTAGCGGGGATTTCATACTGATACTGTGGGGTATTTATTACTGTGCAATGACTACTGTTGTTGATTCAGAAAGCCCTCTAGCGGGGATTTCATACCGATACTGTGGGGTTATTTATTACTGTGCAGTGACTACTGTTGTTGATTCAGAAAGCCCTCTAGCGGGGATTTCATACCGATACTGTGGGGTTATTTATTACTGTGCAGTGACTACTGTTGTTGATTCAGAAAGCCCTCTAGCGGGGATTTCATACCGATACTGTGGGTTATTTATTACTGTGCAATGACTACTGTTGTTGATTCAGAAAGCCCTCTAGCGGGGATTTCATACTGATACTGTGGGGTTATTTATTACTGTGCAATGACTACTGTTGTTGATTCAGAAAGCCTTCTAGCGGGGATTTCATACCGATACTGTGGGTTATTTTTTACTGTGCACTGACTACTGTTGTTGATTCAGAAAGCCCTCTAGCGGGGATTTCATACCGATACTGTGGGTTATTTATTACTGTGCAATGACTACTGTTGTTGATTCAGAAAGCCCTCTAGCGGGGATTTCATACCGATACTGTGGGGCACTGTGCAGTGCGGGGACGCCTGACGGCCACTTCTGTCGAGGACCTAAAAACATCTGACAGTCCTGTGGGGAACGGGGATAGCAAAAACCCGAGAAATCGGAAGAAGAAGAAGAAGGAGAGACAGACAGACAGAGAGACAGAGAGAGAGAGAGAGAGAGAGAGAGAGAGAGAGAGAACAAGAACAAGAAGAACAAATGTTTTATTTGACAAAGGCTTATGGGGCCCATCAGTCAAATGGCAGACATATAAACAAAGTGAACGTGAACACGCACTATCAAACACAATATATAAGACAAAAGGATTGTATATTGATCCACATCATCAGTATACTGATCCACATAATCAATGTAGCTGTACAACACTGACTTGGAGAGAGGGAGAGAGAGACTTCAGACAACTCCAGACTCAAGATATTTTATTCAACATCAGCGTCAGCCAACGTGTGGAGGGGCAAGAAGATTCACGAACAAAACATACAGTCAGACAGTTAGGTACATCAGGTCTTCTGTGAGATAGATAGAGAGACAGAGAAAGACAGAGATAGAAAGAAGGAGAGAGACAGGCAGGCAGATACGGACAAATCGACACAAAAAAGGAGAAACAAATGTTAAACACATAAAAAGATGTACCAGTTTAGGAAGTATCTGTTGATAAGATAATGTATTTGCTATTCCTAACAATGATGAACTGTACGAACTGAGTGCACGACATTCCCAGCAAACGAAAAATATTGAACTGTTTGATAAGGTTCACACACACACACACACACACACACACACACACACACTCTCTCTCTCTCTTTCTCTCTCTTTGGCACATGTTCTGATAGGACAGGGCGCCTAATTTTTTTTTTTTCGTTTTGTCGTTTTCGTGTGGGTGTGTGTTTGCAATCTTGAGAACTATCAGTGAATATGGATGTGACACAGAACTGAATGAACGAATCTCTCTCTCTCTCTCTCTCTCTCTCTCTCTCTCTCGCTACACTGTCTCTCTTTCCCCTTATCTCACACTACAGCACACACACACACACACACACACACACACACACACATACACACACACACACACACACACACACACACCACACACACACACAATAATAATAATAATAATAAAAAACAATAAAACACCGACAGTACATAAATACACAACACACTACACTACCACCTCTCCCCCACCCTACCCACCACCACCCCTCTCTCTATCTCACACATACACACACACACACACAACATGCTACCACTCACCTCCCCCCACCCCCGACCCCCGCCCCTCCCCACACCCCGCCCCCCGCCCCCGCCCCCGCCCCCTCCCCCCCCCACACACACAGTACACAACACAGCAGTAGCAGAAACAGCAGCCTGCAGCCTGCTATGTAGACGGAGCGGGCAGGCAGAAGCGAATGATGGTGTAATTCATTCCCCGGCCGGCCAATTGAATTAAGCTGTCATTTGAGCACCCAGGGGGTCACAAGGGGTGTTACAATCCGCCGACAATGGAGAGAGAACACAGGGACAGCGACAGACGCTCGCAAGCACGGGCAACGCGGAACCCGGCGCCATTACCTATGTAAACATCGCGCGGAAGCGCGCGCGCACGTGCGTCGGGAACAAAGACTACGGTTGGTTTTGGTTTTGGTGTGTGTGTGTGTGTGTGTGTGTGTGTAATCTCCCATACAGCTCCCACACTTGTGAGATCATGTCTTTCCCAGCCCCCTTTCCCCCTTACCCCCCCTTCTCTCTCTCTCTCTCTCTCTCTCTCTGTCTCTGTCTCTCTCACTGTCCCTGTCTCTCTCTCTTCATGGTGGGTCCATGGATGCAACGGCCAGAACAGCTGAAGCACACATGTAGCACAACGACCAGAACAGCTGAAGCACACATGTAGCACAGCGACCAGAACAGCTGAAGCACACATGTAGCACAGCGACCAGAACAGCTGAAGCACACATGCAGCACAGCGACCAGAACAGCTGAAGCACACATGTAGCACAGCGACCAGAACAACTGAAGCACACATGTAGCACAGCGACCAGAACAGCTGAAGCACACATGTAGCACAGCGACCAGAACAGCTGAAGCACACATGTAGCACAGCGACCAGAACAGCTGAAGCACACATGTAGCACAGCGACCAGAACAGCTGAAGCACACATGTAGCACAGCGACCAGAACAGCTGAAGCACTCATGTAGCACAGCGACCAGAACAGCTGAAGCACACATGTAGCACAACGACCAGAACAGCTGAAGCACACATGTAGCACAGCGACCAGAACAGCTGAAGCACACATGTAGCACAGCGACCAGAACAGCTGAAGCACACATGTAGCACAACGACCAGAACAAGCACAAATGCAGCACAGCGACCAGAACAGCTGAAGCACACATGTAGCACAGCGACCAGAACAGCCGAAGCACACATGTAGCACAACGACCAGAACAGCCGAAGCACACATGTAGCACAACGACCAGAACAGCCGAAGCACACATGTAGCACAGCGACTAGAACAGCTGAAGCACACATGTAGCACAGCGACCAGAACAACTGAAGCACACATGTAGCACAGCGACCAGAACAGCTGAAGCACACATGTAGCACAGCGACCAGAACAGCCGAAGCACACATGTAGCACAGCGACCAGAACAGCCGAAGCACACATGTAGCACAGCGACCAGAACAGCTGAAGCACACATGCAGCACAGCGACCAGAACAGCCGAAGCACACATGTAGCACAGCGACCACAGCAGCCGAAGCACACATGTAGCACAGCGACCACAGCAGCCGAAGCACACATGTAGCACAGCGACCAGAACAGCCGAAGCACACATGTAGCACAGCGACCAGAACAGCCGAAGCACACATGTAGCACAGCGACCAGAACAGCCGAAGCACACATGTAGCACAGCGACAAACGCACACACGGCGGGGTTCAATTCTGTTTGTTAATGTATGCAGCAACATGCACTCAGCATAAAACGGGAGAGAAGGTCGGGGTGGGGGGTGGAGGAAGGGGCAGGGACAGAGAAAACGAGACTGAGAAGGAAGGGTAACTTTGACACCCATGAATTTTACATTGCAAGTTTCTTGAATAACAAAATGGGTCTCTTTGCAAACACACACACACACACACACACACACAATACATACATTAACACATACACACATAAAGTGCGCGCGCGCTTTGCCACACACGCACCCTTCCCCCTATCCCCCCTAACCCCCCACACACCATACACAACCCACTCTTCCCCCTGTAAATACAGACATATAAACCGCTTGATAATGTGCGGTCTCTCGCTCGCTCTCGCGTGCGTATGTATTATGTATAATTATGTGTTGCGTGCGCATATGTGTGTGTGTGTGTGTGTGTGTGTGTGTGTGTGTGTGTGTGTGATAATGTGTGTATATATGTTTGCACACGCTGACATACACACAGAATTCTACATCAGTATCTATTTATCCATCCATCTCTCTCTCTCTCGTGTTGTGGTCTGGTGTGCGTTTAAAAACCATCCTTCGGCAGCCAAGCCACTAACTACCGTACGACCTTGACTGATATGGTATGAGTATCTCCAGACCTGAATGGTAAGCCGTAAGCTACCGTTATATAGGGGAAAAAACACACTGTATTCACTACAGTCCCCCAAACTCCACAACCAATCATGAAAAGCGACGATACAGTGTCGGTACGCCTCTCCCCACCCTCTAGGGACGCCTGGTGATATACATCACCCTGCAGGTCAGGGTGGGGAGGGGGAGGCCGGGGCGTGCTGGGAACAATTGATAAGGGACGCAGAGAATTAGTCCAGGGGTCAGGTTCTGTGGAAACCGCCTGAAAGTCCGGGACCCGGGTCATCCGGCTTCTGTGTCGTGTTCTGTGGCTGAAATGAATGTGCATACTAGTAGTAAGTTGGTAGTATTGAGTGGTTCTTTTGTTGTTGTGTTGTTGTTGTTGTTTCTTGGTTTGTTCAGTTTGCTTCCGTTTTGTTTGTTTTTTTAAGTTGGTTCCGTGGTGCAGTGTTGTTGAAATACTTGTGTTAACAGATGGAATGTGGTTAAAGTTCGGGTTGACTTTTGATGACATATGATCAGGTATGTAAACAAGTGCTGTAAAATAAGAACTCTCTCTCTCTCCTCTCTCTCTCTCTCTCTCTCTCTCTCTCTCTCTCAGCGTGAAAGAAGGAAAAGGATATGTGGGTCAAACAGCATTCAGATCGCATTAAATTTACATATAAAACGAATAGATTATGTTCTGTCCTCAGCATAAAGACGTTACAGCAAAAAGCGCACGTCATTCTGAATATTTCTGTCAATGAACACATTTCACGAAGCTTAGCTCCATAACAAATAAGAAGAAGAACCCTGACTTCCTAAAAGGAAGCAAACAAGTAATCCATTATATGTGTTCCTTCACACGTTAATTTGAATGAATAGAGACCAAACCCTGTCCTTGTTCGAATGAACAGACCAAACCCTGTCCTTGTTCGAATGAACAGACCAAACCCTGTCCTTGTTAGAATGAATAGAGGCCAAACCCTGTCCTTGTTAGAATGAATAGACCAAACCCTGACGTTGGTTAGAATGAACAGACCAAACCCTGTCCTGGTTAGAATGAACAGACCAAACCCTGTCCTGGTTAGAATGAACAGACCAAACCCTGTCCTGGTTAGAATGAACAGACCAAACCCTGTCCTTGGTTAGAATGAATAGAGACCAAACCCTGTCCTTTCTGACTGGTTGTTCCTTATCTTAAACTATTTCCAAAAGATAAATAACAAAGACACAATCTTATTGAACGTGTTCAGTTTCCGAAGATCTTTACTTCCTGAAACTGGGAGAAAATTAGCACTTGAGAAGGGGGAGAAGGAAGGCTTTGAAGGCCAAAGAAGGAAAAAAGAGGGGTGGATTAGAAGGGGGTGGGAGGGGTGGAGAGGAAGGAGACAGCGAGAGGGGTAAGGGTAAACGCTATAAAACCGTTGGAGAGTGATTCAGCAACAAATCACACAAGGGGACGGCAAGTTATTGGGTTTCTCCTCACGACCCCTCGTGGCTGACGGACAAATCAGTCCTGGGGCTTCCCGACACATCCCCCCCACCCCCTCTCCGGGGACACAGTTCTGGGGGCGGCGGGTGGGGGTGGGTGGGGGGATACGGCGGCCGTGCAAAGGGAGATGGGGATGAGGAAAGTGCACGATTCTGCCGATTCCCCCTCGCCCACCTCCTCCCCTCACCCCCTTTTTTTTCTTTTTTTTTTTTTTTGTTACTGAGATGCTGTGTCTCATCTTCCTCATGATCTCGCTCCAACCCCCCCCCCCTCCCTCCCCGGCCCTCTCCCCCCCCCGTGTGTGTGTGTGTGTGTGTGTGTGTGTGTGTGTGTGTGTGTGTGTGTGTGTGTGTGTGTGTGTGTCTGTCTGTCTCCCTCTCTCTCTCTTCTGCCTCAGCTCAGTCGTGAGCCGCGTGTTTTACTTTTTCGCGGCCTCTTTTTGTTTTATCCCTTTTTCCTTGGATCTTGTCGTATAAAAATACATTTCATATATATTTGATATATAATAAACACACATACACACACATACATGCATACATACACGCGCGCGCACACACACATACACACGATCGTACACACGCACGCACGCACGCACACACACACACACACACCACACACACACACACACACACACACACACACACACGGAGACCAGATAGTCTTTCACCCCCGTGTATTAAAGTGTCGTCTCCCATCCGTCTTGACCCTGTCCGTGTGAAGAAAAAAAAAAAACAGAAATACGAACTGCACTTAATGCTCGAAGTCTGTCTTTCTTTCTTTCGGGAGAAACAACGCCACAAGCAACACAGCACAGCACCGAACAGTACACACAGTATAATACACCACTGTACAATACAAGACCAAACAATACAATACAATGCAACATTATACAATATTATACAAGGTAACACAATATAATACAATACAATACAATGCAATACAATGCAGTTGATAAGATTGCAACATAACGCAGCACAATACAACACAATGCCACCCCTTTTCGCATTACAAATGCCCCCCTCCCCCCATCACCCACGCCCTGGACGCCCGCCATGATACATCAGGAATCCCAACACGTGCTTCAGACCATTGTCCTGCGGCGCCCAGAAAATGGCGCGGTCCGCTTTGTGTTGTGAGGCCGCCTTGAATAAAATGCATTGTCGTTTCCGGATTCAGGAAAGGTTCCATTAGCGCTGCTTCAGAAAAGAGATTGAGGTTTAGCTGTGTGGGCGAGAGGCGGGTTCGGGTGGAAAAGGCACGCTCAAGGAGAAGAAGAAGAAGAAGAAAATAAAAGAACAAGAAGAGCAAGAACAAGAAGTAAAATGGAAGGGAGCGCTGTGAACATTAAATGCGTTTTCGGTTGTTGTTTTCTGTCGTTTTTTCCGCTGATTGGAGGAAAGCGGATGCACACGTATGGCGACACTTTACCGCATTGGAGAGCAAGCTTATTCGTTACTACGATTACAATCGCTCCCACGGAGTTGGACAGACCAGGCTGGGAGCGAGGAGCCTAAAAATTCTCTTTTGAGTGGGCGTGGTTGCAGGGGTTATAGTTCCATTCCACTGAGTATTTGTGTAAAAGGACTAAGGATGGAATACAGAGATACGCAAGTTGAAGGTCATGTTTGTTGACGATTGTACAGTGAGGGTCGCGTATTGTTCCCAGTTTTCTGGCTTATTTATTTACATATTCGGTTTTCAATCATTCATTTTATTCATTTACTGATTAACCAGACAAACAATAGATTTGCTGCCAAGTTTAGTTTAGCGCTCTCGAATATGTTTTCTCTCACCCCCACCCCCTCTCTCTCTCCCTCTCTCTCTGTCTGTCTCTCCCTCTCTCTCTCTCTCTCTGTCTCTCTCTCATTTGTACCATTTGTATCTTTCTATCGTGGATGTCATCGTCAACTCTGTATAGAGCTCTTATGAACCACACTGTCTGCTGAAGGCTCTCCATGTCACACGACATGCCGCTTAGCATTGTGAGGCGATCAACGAGGAATAGAGAGGGGTGGGAGAGGACGGGTAGAGGTTGGATGAATGTTTTAACGTGTGCATAGGGAATAAATGCATTGCGTTACTAATTATATAAATGAATAAACGTATGAAATAAATAGACAAGCGGATAGAGAATTAGCTTAGATATAGACAGACAGACATGCTGACAAACAGACAGATAGATAGATCGATAGATAAATTGATAGATAGATAATTTGTATTTGTATTTCTTTATCTTTTTTTATCACAACAGATTTTCGGGGTGCTCTCCCCAGGGAGAGCGCGTCGCTACACTACAGCGCCACCTTTTTTTTCTTTTTTTTCTGCGTGCAGTTTTATTTGTTTTTCCTACCGAAGTGGATTTTTCTACAGAATTTTGCCAGGAACAACCCTTTTGTTGCCGCGGGTTCTTTTACGTGCGCTAGGTGCATGCTGCACACGGGACCTCGGTTTATCGTCTCATCCGATTGACTAGCGTCCAGACCACCACTCAAGGTCTAGTGGAGGGGAAGAAAATATCGGCGGCTGAGCCGTGATTCGAACCAGCGCGCTCAGATTCTCTCGCTTCCTAGGCGGACGCGTTACCTCAAGGCCATCACTCCACGTGATAGATAGATAGATAGATACGACAGACAGATATGGGGCGCGTATGGTGGACTTCGAATGTTTTACTGAGGGCAGAGGGATAAGCTGCAAGCTTCTTTTCACCACCAGAGAAACAGAGAGAGAGGGGGGAGGAGAGGGGGTCCGGGGGGGGGGGGGAGACACAGAGAGAGATTGCAGCATCAACAGTAGTATGGAAGCACGAACACCAAAACATTAAGGTCATACATTCTTCAGACCTTTTGTTCAAAATCAAGGCCAAGAGTTTTGACCTTCGTGGACAAATCACTACGAAAAGGCTTTATCATTCTTACTTTACTTTGACTCAAACGAACACTTCATTATTTCACATTCAGTTTTCTGTCTTTTCCGTATTCAGCCTTAGTTCCTGTTCGTTTCGTGGGCTGAGTGAATGACTGAACGAACGCAAGCCAGCTTACTTCATACAGTGCACATCTATCACCATCTGTCAAGCCGTCTTCGTTGCTGCAACAAAAAATCACACTCCGTTCCCTTTCACCCCTTTCCAGTTCACCCCTGTGCAAACCCACACCCATCATTTCACCCCACCAAAACCCCTACTTACTCACCCACCCACCCCTTCCACAGAACCACTTTCCACCAGCTGTCAGTGCCCGTGGTGACTGGACCAGGAGGTGGGAGGGGTGGGTTGGTGTCTGCTGAGCCTCCATGCAAACAGCAACAGAACTGGAGACAAGAACGAAACGTCTGCATGCATTCTTTCCACAAGTCCAAATAGTCTGAGCACGTACGGCACGAACAGTTGCCCCGAGCCCCAAAGCAACTTCAACAAATGCATGGGGGAAGAGAGGTCGGGGTATTGAGGGAAAGGAGAGAGAGGGACAGAGGGGAGGGTGGGGTAAAGAGACACAAGGAGAGAGGTAGACAGATGAAGAGAGAGAGAGGAAGGAGGAAAATAGAGGATTGAGAGAGAGAGACTGGGCAAGGAGAGATGTGGAGGTGGTGGGGTGTGGGGGTGGAGGAGAAACAGAGTGAGGAGGTGGAGGAGGGGAAAGGATGAAATATACAGGGACAGAAACAACAAAGAAAAATGAAGACCTGCGTCTGTCCCTGAGCTGAATATGAAAAGAAAAAATCAGTCATGTCTATGAGTAATTGATTTTTACAGCAAGCAGGAAACACTCAGCACAGTGTGAGCCCGGCGTCAGGTAAGCCATGACAGTAAGCAGGAAACAGCACAGTGTGAGCCCGGCGTCAGGTAAGCCATGACAGTAAGCAGGAGACACAGCACAGTGTGAGCCCGGCGTCAGGTGAGCCATGACAGTAAACAGGAAACAGCACAGTGTGAGCCCGGCGTCAGGTAAGCCATGACAGTAAACAGGAAACACGGCACAGTGTGAGCCCGGCGTCAGGTAAGCCATGACAGTAAACAGGAAACAGCACAGTGTGAGCCCGGCGTCAGGTAAGCCATGACAGTAAACAGGAAACAGCACAGTGTGAGCCCGGCGTCAGGTAAGCCATGGCAGTAAACAGGAAACACGGCACAGTGTGAGCCCGGCGTCAGGTAAGCCATGACAGTAAGCAGGAAACAGCACAGTGTGAGCCCGGCGTCAGGTAAGCCATGACAGTAAACAGGAAACACGGCACAGTGTGAGCCCGGCGTCAGGTAAGCCATGACAGTAAACAGGAAACAGCACAGTGTGAGCCCGGCGTCAGGTAAGCCATGACAGTAAGCAGGAAACACACAGCACAGTGTGAGCCCGGCGTCAGGTAAGCCATGACAGTAAGCAGGAGACACAGCACAGTGTGAGCCCGGCGTCAGGTAAGCCATGACAGTAAGCAGCATCCAAAGGGATTCCTGTCCCCCCACCAGCTGAAGCCAGAATCCTGTTTGTCGCTCAAGTGTTGTTTCCACACTCCCTGACCTCCACACTGACGGCTGCCCATCACAGCTGATTGACTGAACCCATTATGCTGGTCGGGGGGTGGTTCCACTTTCACTGTCTACGTCCCTCTCTCGGCTCTCTTCTCCATTCCCTCCTTTCTGGTCTCTACTTTACTGTCTCTCTGACGCAATACCTCTCACTTTGCAAACACTTGTGCCCACCATTACCAACCCACCAACACTCCAGTTCATCCAACCATCAACTCTCTCTCATACAGCCCCAATCCTCAAGCTTTGGTGACTGTCTAGGAGAGTGGGTGAAGGGGGAGGTGTGGCAAGTGAGCCCCCCCCCCCCCCCCAACCCTGCCCCCCGCCCTCCCGAACCCCCCCCCCCCCCCCCCCCCCCCCGCCCCCCTACCTCTCCAAAACAGCACCAGGACTTGTGACATATCAAAGAAGTGCCCGCATGCCGATTTCCCAGAGTTCAAGTACAGTCTGTGCACGTGCAGCACAAAAAAGTTACCCCGACCTACATTAACTTCAGCAAGTGTCTGGTGAAAGGGGGTGGGAAAAGGAAGGAAGAGAGAGAGAGAGGCAGGGAGGAAGACATGAAACAGTGAGATCGATAGAGAGAGGGAGAGTTGGGGGAGAAAGAGAGAGCATCTGGTTCCTTTTCTGGTTTCATAGAGAGAGAGAGAGACAGAGAGAGAGAGATCTGTTATTGGCAGAAAACAGTGGCTAAGTACATTATCCAAATGACAGCAAACGATATTGCTATTAAAAATGATAGCCACTCAGATCTCCTAAGTTTGCCATTCATTTGCATACAAGAGCAAATAAAAACCCGACTTTTTTCTATGCTAAATAATCTTTGTTTGAGATATGCACGAAAAAAACTGTTTCCCCCCATACATATTTAACAAACACTTCATCCTTGCAGACATTTTAACCAGTTTTATTGAGAATCTATTGCTGGAGTTGTCAAGGTCGACTTTAATTTGTTTTGTTTTTTATTTACTTTGTGCTATGTGGTGTGCATAATGTGTGGATGTGTATAGACGTTTGCGTGCGTGTGGGTGTGTTTGTGTGTGCGTGGGTACGTGCGTGCGTGCGCGCGTGTGTGTGTGTACATATGTGAGTGAGAGTTACTTTGTGTGTGCACGCAATCGTGTGTGTGTACGTGTGTGTCTGCATACGTGAGTACATTTGTGTGTGCGTGTATGTGTACGTATGTGTGTGTGTGTGTGTGTGTGTGCGCGCGCGCGCGCGCTTATGTACGTATATATTCGTGTGTATGTCTGCATATGCATGGGTATGCATGAATGTGTCTGTGTGCACGCGAACCTCTCCATTAAAGCCAGAACACGACACGGTATTTTTCGCTAATGTTTGCTTTCGGATTGAGTGACGGGCAGTTTTCACGTGCTGAAGAAGTCCGATACGTCCACTGGGGGTGAGGTGGAGGTGGAACAGCTCATCTGTAATCAAAACAAGAATCAGCTGCAACGGAAACAGCATCAAAACATGCGAGAGTTAAAAAAAACAAAACAAAAAAACAACAACCCCAAAACACAACAACAACAAAACAAACGATAAAGCAGTCCTAACTGGTAACTTCAAAAAGCGTAATAGAAATAATACCCCCTTTCAAATCTAAGAATACTAATAAGAAGAAGTAGGAGAAGAAAAAGTAATCAAAAGCTGGAAGTTTAATCCACATGAGGCAATAATATTGATAATAATGATAGAAAAAAAGGAAGTTTAACCCGGAAGTGGTTCATCAATGACACACTCACTTGGTTGATGATTGAAAAGTAACGTCACCTCAAACATTAAGAAAAAAAAGAAGAAGAAAACAAGTCACACGGTCTTTGCCCCACCACCCCACTCCACTCTCCTCATCTCCTTTCTCTGCTGTCAGACTGAGTGACCGCCCAGTGTCACGTGCCCGACACGTCCCATGGATAATAATAATAAGAAGAAGAAGAAGAAGAAGAATGTCTTCTCCGGGTGAAGAGAAGCAAACGTGAATTGTACAGAAAACAGGTATCGTCTGCAACACAATCAACAACAGCAAAACACAAGACAACAAGAGAGGCAAGGCCTTCAAGACTCACTTGTGATACACTTTTTAAAAATCCAAGATTTTTATGTATTGAGTATAATTTCAAAATGTAATGTTTAAGATGAGAAAGATCAGTTTAAAGCAAATTAAGTCCCCTAGCATTAATTAAGAGTAATTTCCCTTTTTTACTATCTGCACCAAAACGTTTGCAAATAAATAAAACGTCCATGCTTAGCAAAAGAAGTTCCTGTTTGAACAAAAAATTATAATAATGACTGCTCTTGTTGTTGGGTCAGAATATCAGATCAAAGTGCCAAGTTTAGATAATACAAAAAATATAAATATAACAGTAAATGCAGTTTGCATATAATTAGGGGCTTCGTTTTTTTTATTTTTTTGTGCCCATCCCAGAGGTGCAATATTGTTTTAAACAAGATGACTGGAAAGAACTGAATTTTTATCATTTTTATGCCTAATTTGGTGTCAACTGACAAAGTATTTGCAGAGAAAATGGCAATGTTAAAGTTTACCACGGACACACACACACACACACACACACACACACACACACACAACCGAACACTGGGTTAAAACATAGACTCACTTTGTTTACACAAGTGAGTCAAAAAACCATGAAAATGAGTTGTTTTTAACACAACCAAAACCAAAACGATTCTATTGGCGCCGCCTCAGAAGAGTGATTAAGGTAAAGCTGTGTTGGTGGGAGGGATGAGGGCTTGGTGAGGGGCTAGATGAGGCGGAAAGGCACGTTAGATGAGGATAAAAGAGAAGATTAAGAAGAAAAGCACTGATCAGAGAATAACAGATGTACACGACAACATTCAATGCACAGAAAAGAACGCTTATTCGCTACGATTTCAGTCGTTTTCTACTGTCCATCAAAGACAACCTGACATGGTTGATGACTGAAACTTACATCAGTCCAAACATTAAAAAATGCCATGCAATCTTTGCCTCAAACCCATCTCCACCCCCTTCACCTCCTTTCGTTTTACCATCTTCTCTGTTTCTCTCTGCCTCCCTTGATTCTTATTCTTCTCTCCCTTGATTCTTTTTTGGATCTCTTCCTGTTTTTCCCTCCCTTGATTCTTTTTTGGATCTCGTCCTATTCTTCCCTCCCTTGATTCTTTATTTGGAGCTCTTGGATCTCGTCCTATTCTTCCCTCCCTTGATTCTTTTTTTGGAGGTCTTCCTATTCTTCCCTCCCTTGATTCTTTATTTGGAGCTCTTGGATCTCGTCCTATTCTTCCCTCCCTTGATTCTTTTTTTGGATCTCGTCCTATTCTTCCCTCCCTTGTAAACCTACAGCAGTCATCACACTGCCACGTCTCTCATCCAACCCAAAGAACCACAACCTTCCAGCTGACGCTACCCGGAGTGGCTGTCTGGGTGTGAGGGGTGGGGAGGAGTCTGATGTGCCACACACCAAAAGCAACAGGACTCCCGACAAAAAGAAACGCCGCCATGCCCGCTTCCCAGACACCATGCAGTCCGAGCACGTACAGTCCCAATAGTTTGCCCCGACCTACACCTTCAGCAAGTGCCTGGGGGTGGGGAGGGGAGGTCTTCAGAGAAGAGGGGGGAAGACAGGCACAGAGAGAGGCAGACAGAGAGAGAGACAGAGAAAGGATAATAATATAAATAGGGAGAAAGAAAGAGAGAGAGAGTGATAGACATAGAAACATGAAGAAGAAAGAAATAGAGAGATACATAGAAACATCACGAAAAATAGAGACAGACAGACAGACAGAGAGGGAGACAAAGAAACATGAAGATAAATGGACGCAGAGAGAAGACAGACAGACAGACAGAGGAAGAAAAAATAGAAACAGAGAGAGACGGAGACAAAGAATCATGAAGATAAATGGACACAGAGAGAACGAACGAACGAAGGTTGTTATTTTTTATTGATGGAAATGGAATAAGCATACATGTGCTTTTTTTTTTTATCCAGCCCTTAGGGCAAATAGACATGAAAATGAATCAAAATACTAGAGAGAGAGAGAGAGAGAGAGAGAGAGCAGAACTTTAATGCATTGGGCCATATGCCCATGTCATAGGGACAATGAAATGTATAAAAAAATAAATAAATAAATAATGTGCAGCAAAAACAAACACCAAACTTATGTAAACAACACACTGAATATATATCAGTACACACACACACACACACACACACACACACACACACAGAGAGAGAGAGAGAGAGAGAGAGAGAGAGAGAGAGAGAGAGAGAAGAAAAATAGAGACAGAATAAAGAGAGAGAAGGGGATCGGGAGAGAGACGGAGAGACAGACAATGAGATTCCCTTCGGCATTGCTACACATGTAGGGATATGAAGAGAGGAGGAATATTAAGAGGGAGAGACAGGCAGACAGCCATACAGACAGAACGAAAGAAAGAAAGAAAAAAGTATCTGTTGTCGTTTTTCTTCTGGTTTGCCTGGTTGGAAAAGTTCGCGAAAATGCGACTGGCCATTCGTAGCTTCTTGACAGAAACAAAGAGAAAACGAGACTTTGATTTCCGTCTGGCACCCTCCTCCATCCGCCCACCACCACCCTCTCTCTCTCCATGCCCCTTCCACATGCACACACATGCTCTCCAGAGGAAGTAGCCAGAAAATGAGACTGGACGGGCGTTCACAGCTTCCTTGTAAATAAACAGACCGGGGTCTCTTGTGCAGCAAGCACTTAGCACATGTAAAATAACCCATGTCAACAAAAGCATTGTCCCTGGCAAATTATGTAGGAAAAATCCTCTTTGATAATAAAAAAAACAACCTTTACAGACATTAAAAGAAATATTATCCACACACACACACACACACACACACACAATATATATATATATATATATATATATATATATATATATATATATAAGATAGACAGATGCATAGATATTGGTGGCGCTGCACTGAGACAGTGCCCTCTCCCCAAGGAGATCAGCCCAGATTTCTGCTGTGACAAAACAATAATAAATACACTTATCATACACGTACAACGACACATTGTCTCTGCTGGGGTCAATGTAAACCAAACTCAGTCACGTCCACAATAATATTCTTTAAAGCAGGCAGGAAATACTGTTATATTACAAGCGCAATGAGGCATCGTGTGTGTGACCTAACATTCAATATAAAGCAAAATCGTCACGTCTACGATAATATTTTTTAAGGAGAGGCATGAAACACTGTTATATTACAAGCACAGTGAGGCATTGTGTATGTGTCCTAGCATTCAATATAAAGCAAAATCAGTCACGTCTAAGGTAATATTCTTTAAATCAGGCAGGTAATACCGTTATAATACCAGCACAGTGACGAATTGTGTGTGTCCTTGAGTTCAATATAGACCAAAATCAGTCACGTCTAAGGTAATATTCTTTAAATCAGGCAGGTAATACCGTTATAATACCAGCACAGTGACGAATTGTGTGTGTCCTTGAGTTCAATATAGACCAAAATCAGTCACGTCTAAGGTAATATTCTTTAAATCAGGCAGGTAATACCGTTAGAATACCAGCACAGTGACGAATTGTGTGTGTCCTTGAGTTCAATATAGACCAAAATCAGTTACGTCTAAGGCTATATTCTTCAAATCATGCCGGAAACGCCGTCACAATACCAGCACAATGACGCATTGTATGTGTCCTTGAGTTGAATACAAACAAAATTCAGTCCCGTCTAAGGTAATATTCCTCAAAGCAGACATGGCACCTCCTGGAGAAGAAACACTCAGCACAGTGTGAGCCCGGCGTTAGGTAAGCCATGACAGTAAACAGGAAACACGGCACAGTGTGAGCCCGGCGTCAGGTGAGCCATGACAGTAAACAGGAAACAGCACAGTGTGAGCCCGGCGTCAGGTAAGCCATGGCAGTAAACAGGAAACACGGCACAGTGTGAGCCCGGCGTCAGGTAAGCCATGACAGTAAACAGGAAACACGGCACAGTGTGAGCCCGGCGTCAGGTAAGCCATGACAGTAAACAGGAAACACGCACAGTGTGAGCCCGGCGTCAGGTGAGCCATGACAGTAAACAGGAAATAGCACAGTGTGAGCCCGGCGTCAGGTAAGCCATGACAGTAAGCAGGAAACACGGCACAGTGTGAGCCCGGCGTCAGGTAAGCCATGACAGTAAGCAGGAAACACGGCACAGTGTGAGCCCGGCGTCAGGTAAGCCATGACAGTAAGCAGCATCCAAAGGGATTCCTGTCCCCCCACCAGCTGAAGCCAGAATCCTGTTTGTCGCTAAAGTGTTGTTTCCACACTCCCTGACCTCCACACTGACGGCTGCCCATCACAGCTGATTGACTGAACCCATTATGCTGGTCGGGGGGTGGGTTCCACTTTCACTGTCTACGTCCCTCTCTCGGGTCTCTTCTTCATTCCCTCCTTTCTGGTCTGTTCTAAAGAACTCTGATGCAAGTGAACGTGACGTACATACTGCGGTACTGTTGTTATTGTCTACTTTATCTTCTAAAGTGCAAGTCAATGGATAGTTTTTCTCCCTGTTTGCTTGCTTTGTTTTTGAAGTGTAAAGTCCATGGATAAACGTTCATAAAATGAGTTTTGCTCCATGTTATTTGTTTGCTTTGTTTGTTTCCATTTTCTGTTGTTTTAAGTCTAAGTCCATAAGTCCATGGATAATTGGTTATAATATAAAAATGAGTCTTGCTCCCTGTTGTTTTTGTTTGTTTTATTTAATCGTATCCATCGATGTATTCATTCATTCATTAGTTTATTCATTTGTCAGTACTGATGAAGACGACAGTGATGCCACAATTCTGTACTCGAACCTGATCTGGATACACTATCATTTCATCAACACGTTGATGAGTATCTGCCCCTTCTGTTTACATTGTCATTCCATGCAGAATATCACTGTTGACGTATCGTTTTGCTTTCATTCCGAGTATGATCACAACGGAAGATTATTCGTTTCCTGAAAGACAGCAATGGCCATTTTCATTGTGTGCTGCTCAAAGGTACACAAATCATACGTTTGAAACTGATGATCACTCGGACATCCCAAAGTGTTGACCACAAGTACGTATTATAAACGAGATTTCTGGGTGTTTTTTTTGTTGTTGTTGTTGTTGTTGTTGTTGTTGTTGTTGTTGTTGTTGCTGCTGCTGCTGCTGCTGCTGCTGCTGCTGTTGTATTTTCATGTACATTTTTTTTTGTTTCCATATGTTTGATAATGTTCGTATATGGCAAACACAAATATTTCCCTAATGAGGGCTTAATAAAGTAATAATGTAATATTTGTGTATGGTATGGTATGGTATAGTGTTATAGTGTGCCAGCAGTGTCACCCCCCACCACCTGCACTCTGTCCCCCTTCCCTCCCCATCCTTTCGCCCCCCCCCCCTCCTCCCCCTCCTTCTTATCTCCCTTCCTGCTCCGTCCAAAGTCCAGTCTTTGAAGTCGCACTGACACCGCGCCACCCTCCTTCCTTCCACCCTCCCGCATATATTGTAAAAGTAAACACTCTATAAAAACCACTCCATGTGGCCCTGCTATTGATGTGAGGAGAGAGTGAGTGAGTGCATCATTAGTCGATCCTATATCCCCCCTGTCTGCTCCCTTCTCTCTTCTGTTAGAATCGAACCACACTCTCGAACAACCCTTTTTACAATAGTATGGTGTGGTATTTCTATGTCTTCTAATCTTTCGTGTGTCAGAATATTTTTGTGTGTACGCACTCAGCAAACAATATTTCTTTGTATTCAAGTTTCACTGTCAAATCTCTGTACACAAATAGCAAA
Source organism: Babylonia areolata (assembly GCF_041734735.1). Classification (NCBI taxonomy): domain Eukaryota; kingdom Metazoa; phylum Mollusca; class Gastropoda; order Neogastropoda; family Buccinidae; genus Babylonia; species Babylonia areolata. The sequence continues at coordinate 1,113,535 of NC_134878.1, read as the reverse complement.
CTGTAAGCAATATTTCCTTGTTCATAAGTTTTACTCTCTTTCAAACATAAAGATTTATTTTGTACACAGATTGCAAACTGTATTGTTGTATTTGCATTCAACAAACTACAGCTTTAGTGCATGTTTGCGTTCAACAGACATTACTTGTTTCCGTAGTGCACTTAACTTACTGCATTTCTTGACATGGACTTTACTTGCTGGAGCATAGACTGTTACAATCAAACAGAGAATTCGTGGTAAAGCGAGATTCGGTGTGTGTTAGTGTATGTGATTGTGTTAGTGTGCGTACATGCAAGCAAGCGTGTGTGTGTGTGTGTGTGTGTGGAGTCTGATAAAAAACAAAAACGGCATTGCTGCTGACGCCTGTGTGTGTCTGACAGCTGTCGTGTCCAATATTACTGGTGGTGCTAATGGCACCGTGGCTCGTGCAGCCCGCTTTATGACCGTCTCTGTTGTCGTTCCGCCCCATCTGATGCTGTTTTCCCCAAAGTACCAGTATCGTCATCAAACATCATGTGAGTGAACAGACAGAATCTCTCTCTCTCTCTCTCTCTCTCTCTCTCTCTCTCTTCTTTCTCCCCCCCCCTCTCTCCTCTCAAACACAAGCGTGTAAGCTCTCTCTCTCTCTCTCTCTCTCTCTCTCTGTCCACATCAGAATCAGTCACATTATTGTATCAAATGGAGAAATTAAGTCTGTGATTCATAATAATTTTTTGTTTGTTTGTTTGTTTTTTTGTTTGTTATGTGATCGCTTTTTTCAGTCAGTGATCCTGTCTGTGTCTTTGTGCTTTCAACACGCATGTGTGTGTGTGTGTGTGTGTGTGTGTGTCCACATGTGCACATGTGTGTGTTATCATGTGCCTGTGACCACACACGCCACAAGGAGTGTGGCTCCGCGCTCCAGTTTGGCTTGACGTTTCCAATAAGCCCCCCCCCCCCACCCCCCACCCCCCTCCGAGACTAAAGCCGAAACGGGACACTCTCTGGCTGGCTATATTTACTTCAAATTGTGTGACCACCAGTTTTCACGTGCCGAAGAAGTCTGATGTGTCCTTAGCTGGTGCGAAGGAGGAGCATGAGCGGCTGGTTTGTAAACAAAACACGTATCAGCTGCAGCACAACGAACAACAAGCAACACCAGATTTTACAAACTGACAACACACGACGAATGATATGGTTTTTAAAATACACAAAAAGAAACACGCAAACCAAAGCATAACGTTTCCCCTGCCCTGATCATGTTGTGTGACTGGCTCGAATAAAATGCATTGTCCTATCCTGGTTTAGAAAAGGTTCAACGACCACTGCTAATTGTTCACCTGAACAAGAAACAGTGATAATGTGAAAAATTAAACAATGAGAATGTGTTAAACCCAAAATACACCAAGAATATGTCAGCTTTCACCCCATCCACAATCCATGCTGGGGCGAGATATTCACAAAAAGAAATCCATCACAACTAAACGTTTTCACAGGTTATCAGATTATTACACACAGTTGATCGTAGTCATTGTTTCATCGCATCTCTCTCGTGTGTGTGTGTGTGTGTGTGTGTGTGTGTGTGTGTGTGTGTGTCACTGTTTGTCAGCCATACTATTCCTCTTTATCTCCCCTTGAGATCTCTTTTTATTTGTTTGTCGGTCTGTCTGTCTGTCTGTCTGTCTCTCTCTGATCAACCCACACTCACAGCCATGTCTGTCTGTCTCTCTCCCTGACTGATCCACACTGACAACCATTGTCTGTCTGTCTGTCTGTCTCTCTCTCTCTCCCTGATTGATCCACATTGACAACCATTGTCTGTCTGTCTGTCTGTCTGTCTCCCTCTCTCTCTCCCTGATCGACCCACGCTGACACCCATGTTTGTCTGTCTGTCTGTCTATCTGTCTCCCTCTCTCTCTCCCTGATCGACCCACGCTGACACCCATGTCTGTCTGTCTGTCTCCCTCTCTCTCTCCCTGATCGACCCACGCTGACACCCATGTCTGTCTGTCTGTCTGTCTGTCTGTCTGTCTCCCTCTCTCTCTCCCTGATCGACCCACGCTGACAACCATGTCTGTCTGTCTGTATGTCTGTCTGTCTGTCTCTCTCCCTCTCTCTCTCCCTGATCGACCCACGCTGACACCCATGTTTGTCTGTCTGTCTGCCTGTCTGTCTGTCTGTCTCTCCCTGATCGATCCACACTGACACCCATGTCTGTGTCTGTCTCCCTCTCTCTCTCTCCCTGATCGACCCACGCTGACACCCATGTCTGTCTGTATGTCTCCCTGATCGATCCACACTGACACCCATGTCTGTCTGTATGTCTCCCTGATCGATCCACACTGACACCCATGTCTGTCTGTATGTCTGTATGTCTCCCTGATCGATCCACACTGACACCCATGTCTGTCTGTATGTCTCCCTGATCGATCCACACTGACACCCATGTCTGTCTGTCTGTCTGTACGTCTCCCTGATCGATCCACACTGACACCCATGTCTGTCTGTCTGTCTCCCTGACTGATCCACACTGACAACCATGTCTGTCTGTCTGTCTCCCTGATCGATCCACACTGACAACCATGTCTGTCTGTCTGTCTCCCTGACCGATCCACACTGACACCCATGTCTGTCTGTATGTCTCCCTGATCGATCCACACTGACACCCATGTTTGTTTGTCTGTTTGTCTGTCTCACTGATCGATCCACACTGACACCCATGTCTGTGTCTGTCTCCCTCTCTCTCTCTCCCTGATCGACCCACGCTGACACCCATGTCTGTCTGTCTGTCTGTCTGTATGTCTCCCTGATCGATCCACACTGACACCCATGTCTGTCTGTATGTCTGTCTGTCTCCCTGATCGATCCACACTGACACCCATGTCTGTCTGTATGTCTGTCTGTCTCCCTGATCGATCCACACTCACACCCATGTCTGTCTGTATGTCTGTCTGTCTCCCTGATCGATCCACACTGACACCCATGTCTGTCTGTATGTCTCCCTGATCGATCCACACTGACACCCATGTCTGTCTGTATGTCTGTCTGTCTCCCTGATCGATCCACACTGACACCCATGTCTGTCTGTCTGTCTCCCTGATCGATCCACACTGACACCCATGTTTGTCTGTATGTCTCCCTGATCGATCCACACTGACACCCATGTCTGTCTGTATGTCTGTCTGTCTCCCTGATTGATCCACACTGACACCCATGTTTGTCTGTCTGTCTGTCTGTCTCCCTGATCGATCCACACTGACACCCATGTCTGTCTGTATGTCTGTCTGTCTCCCTGATCGATCCACACTGACACCCATGTTTGTCTGTATGTCTCCCTGATTGATCCACACTGACACCCATGTTTGTCTGTCTGTCTGTCTCCCTGATCGATCCACACTGACACCCATGTTTGTTTGTCTGTCTGTTTCTCTCTCTCCCTAATCGATCCACACTGACACCCATGTTTGTTTGTCTGTTTGTCTGTCTCACTGATCGATCCACACTGACACCCATGTTTGTTTGTCTGTTTGTCTGTCTCACTGATCGATCCACACTGACACCCATGTTTGTTTGTCTGTTTGTCTGTCTCACTGATCGATCCACACTGACACCCATGTTTGTTTGTCTGTCTCACTGATCGATCCACACTGACACCCATGTTTGTTTGTCTGTTTGTTTGTCTGTCTCACTGATCGATCCACACTGACACCCATGCCTGTCTTCCCGACGTGGGTGTCTTCATCATCGACATGTAAAGCTCTTACGGAGCTCCCTGTCTACTTCGGCTTCTCCTTGTCACGTGACATGCCTCTGGAGATTGTGTATCGATCAGCCTCCGACAAGAGATGACGAAGGAAAAGGGCGAGAGAGATATATATAGATAGACAGACAGACAGACAGATAGACAGAGAGAGAGAGAGAGAGAGAGACAGTATGGAATGAATGATTAACAAAAACAGGGATTCACCATTAGCACTGCACCAAATTATCAAAGATATTAATTTTCCTACTCTTTGGTCGAATCAAGATTTTAAAAGTTTCCCTTTTTCAGCTGAATGTTGAGTCTGTTTTATTATTATCATTTTTTATAGCTCATGTTCACTTCATGTAGATTAAATCGAGGGCTATAATTTGTCCTGAGAATGGATCTTCAGTTTTCTCTCTGGTTTGGCTGCTTGGCTGACCAGCTGTGCATGGACTGACAGCGAAACCATGCCCGCTAACTTCAGCCTGTTCAGACCAGTCTGTCACCATTTGTCAAGCCCTGGTCTTCGCGAAAGAAATCACCCCCTCCCTTCCCTTTCCCCTCTTCCCCACCCATTTCTCCTACAAAACCACACCCGCCATCACCACCCCACAAACACTCTTAACTCATCCTCCCCCAAATCACTCTCTCCTGGTTGTCAGTAGCGTGGTGACTGTCTGGGAGGGGGGGTAGGGGATAGGTAGGGTGGTTTCTGGTGAGCCCCCGCGCAAACAGCGCCCAGGACTGGAGACAAAAAGAAACGTTTCGCCTGTACAGCATGCGAACTTCCCAGAGTCCAAGTAGTCTGAGCACGTCCAACGCGAAAAGTTGCCCTGACCTACAAAGAACTTCGGTAAATGCCTGGGGAAGGGTGTACAGAGCGAGAGAGACAGACAGACACACAGACAGAGAGACAAAGAGAGCTGGAAGGAAGAGAGAGAGGGTTTCCTTTTTCTCTCTCATTTTTTGTTCTCCTCCCAGTCGGAGAAGTCCGCTGAAAATGCAAGTGGACGGTTACCCGCTGTCTCCTTGACATAGACAAGGAGATTGTTTCTGCTCGCATGGATAAGTTGTTAAATATGCGACCAGATTTCCGTTCAAGGTCTCCTTGTTATCATTTTGACAAACAAGCAATGCCCTGGTGTGTACTTCCTTGACTTCTACAACAACAGAAAACAATGACGTCTGTGGTTTCCTTTGTTGTTGATATTGTTGTCGTCGGTTTTCTTTTTTGGTTGTTTCTGGCAAGAAGCTCACAGAGAAAGGTACTCAGCACAGTGTGAATCAACAGCCACAGCTGTCAGCTGTATCAGCACAGTGTGAATCAACAGCCACAGCTGTCAGCTGTATCAGCACAGTGTGAATCAACAGCCACGACTGTCAGCTGTATCAGCACAGTGTGAATCAACAGCCACGACTGTCAGCTGTATCAGCACAGTGTGAATCAACAGCCACGACTGTCAGCTGTATCAGTTTCAGTTTCACTTTCTCAAGGAGGCGTCACTGCGTTCGGACAAATCCATACACGCTACACCACATCTGTTGAGCAGATGCCTGACCAGCAGCATAACCCAACGCGCTTAGTCAGGCCTTGAGTGCATGCTTACATATTTGTGTACCTATGAAAGTGGATTTCATTTTACGTAATTTCGCCAGAGGACAACACTCTCGTTGCCATGGGTTCTTTTTCAGTGCGCCAAGTGCGTGCTGCACACGGGACCTCGGTTTATCGTCTCATCCGAAAGACTAGACGCTCAGTTTGATTTTCCAGTCAAACTTAGGAGAAAGGGCGAGAGCGGGATTCGAACCCACACCCTCACGGACTCTCTGTATTGGCAGCTGAGCGTCTTAACCATTCTGCCACCTTCCTCAGTATCAGCACAGTGTGAATCAACAGCCACGACTGTCAGCTGTATCAGCACAGTGTGAATCCACTGTCACGACAGCCACAGCTGTCAGCTGTATCAACACAGTGTGAATCCACTGTCACGACTGTCAGCTGTATCAGCACAGTGTGAATCCACTGTCACGACTGTAAGCTGTATCAGCACAGTGTGAATCCACTGTCACGACAGCCACAGCTGTATCAGCACAGTGTGAATCCACTGTCACGACAGCCACAGCTGTGTCAGCACAGTGTGAATCCACTGTCACGACAGCCACAGCTGTGTCAGCACAGTGTGAATCCACTGTCACGACAGCCACATCTGTAAGCTGTATCAGCAGCCACGACTGTAAGTTGTATCAGCACAGTGTGAATCAACAGCCACGACTGTAAGCTGTATCAGCACAGTGTGAATCAACAGCCACGACTGTAAGCTGTATCAGCACAGTGTGAATCAAGAGCCACGACTGTAAGCTGTATCAGCACAGTGTGAATCAAGAGCCACGACTGTAAGCTGTATCAGCACAGTGTGAATCAACAGCCACGACTGTAAGCTGTATCAGCACAGTGTGAATCCACCGTCACAACAGCCACAGCTGTAAGCTGTATCAGCACAGTGTGAATCCACTGTCACGACAGCCACAGCTGTAAGCTGTATCAGCACAGTGTGAATCCACTGTCACGACAGCCACAGCTGTAAGCTGTATCAGCACAGTGTGAATCCACTGTCACGAGAGCCACAGCTGTAAGCTGTATCAGCAGCCACGACTGTAAGCTGTATCAGCACAGTGTGAATCAACAGCCACGACTGTAAGCTGTATCAGCACAGTGTGAATCCACCGTCACAACAGCCACACTGTAAGCTGTATCAGAGGGATTTGTCCCCTCCATCAGCAGAATGCAGGGCACTCTGTCAATTAACTGTACTTTCTGGGCTCCCTGATCCCCCACCACTGACGTCAGGCATGGCGGCACATCACAGCTGATTGATGGTCCCAGTTCTGCTGGTCTGGGGAGGGTTTCCCTTCTTCACCATACCCCCCCACCCCACCCCACCCCACCCCCATCCCCCCCTTTCCCGTTCTTCATTCTTGTCTTTGTCGCTTTCCTTCAATTGTCTGTCTCGAGGTGTGTGTCTCTCCTTCCCACGGATGCGAACCGGTGTGTGTGTGTGTGTGTGTGTGTGTACGTACGTGTGTGTGTACGTACGTGTGTGTACGTACGTGTGTGTGTGTGTGTGTGTGTCTGTGTCCGTCTGTGTGTTTCTCTGTGTGTGTGTCTGTGTGTGTGTGTGTGTGTGTCCATGTGCATGGCTGCACGTCCCAGCCCAAAATGTACGCCCACGTGCATCTAGGTGAAAACGTAGCCCGGAGATTGATAAGCCCTGTCCACCGAAGCAGACGGAAATCCAGGATAGAGGAGCACTCAGCATACTGAGAATCCGGCGTGGGGAAAGTCTGGACTCTTAAGCTGAATCATGAGGGATTCCCTGTCCCCTCCACGACTAAGAGAACGAAGAACGCTTTGTCAGCGAAATGTTCTTTCTGCACTCCCTCAACCCCAACACAGTCGGCAGCTGATCAGATCTGATGGACTGGGCCCGTTCTGCTGGTCCAGGAGGGCTGTTTCCGTTTTTCAGTCTTCTTTCCTGTCTTCATTCTCTTTTTTGACGCACAGATCATTTTATCATGCCAGATCATTTTATCATGATTATGTCTGGCCAGTATTTTCAGAAAGAGTATGAAACGCAAACGCTCTCTCTCTCTCAACACACACACAACACATACACACATATGCCGCCCCCCACCCCCACACCCCACACCCCCTCCACACACAAATACATGTACCTAAACAGGCAGAAAGAGAAGAAGAGCGGCCAGAGAAAGCAAGGAAGAAGGTCAGTGACAGAAAGACGACAGGTAGGCACACAGAGAAACACAATCTTCTAATTCTGTGTCGTCATCGCCAGTTTTGCGCTCATTACATTGTTCAATGAGCTTTAAAGCCATTGGAACTGAAACAACTTGAAAATCTTGTGAAGTTTGTAAAAACAGTAACTTTAAGTCAACTGCGTCATCTATATCCTTACTTGTCTCATAGTTTATAAGAAAAGAGGTGGATAAAATGAATATGAAATGGCCTGTCAATCGCTGTGGAAACTATGTGGAAGTGCAGTGAGGTGGGTGACTGTAAATGACAGGAATTACTGGCAATTGTCCACTGCTGCCAAGTCCTGTCGTGACCAGCGGAAACGTCCATCCCGTTATTTCACGTATCCATGCTCACTTCAGTCTTGACTTAGGTCTGTCGTATTTATAATGCGAGTTCCTTATTAAACGTACACGTGCGAAATACACATGCACACGCACGCGCACACAAGAACGCACCCAAGCATACACATACATACACACGTACATGTCTTCACACGCACGCACGCACATGCACACGCACACGCGCGCGCGCGCGCGGGTGGAGATTCTTCCAGTCAAACTTTGCATCTGTTCTATCGTGTTCATACCTTAAAAGGAAACAAAAGGCGAAATCAATATGAAATGCCGTTAAACATACGCGGAAAGTGTGCCGAGCTTTCACGATGGCAGTGAGATGGGAGACAGTAAATAACACGAATTACAGGCAATTTTCCACAACTGCCGAGTCCTCTCGTGACTATCCGAAACCTACATCATATAATTTTACGTATTAATGCTCGAATCAGTTTGGACCATGGTCAATCGCATTGATCATGCACTCTGTCTCTCTCTGTGGGAGTGATGGTGGCGATGGTGCGTGTATATACTTGAGAAAGAGAGACACACCGATATGGAAAGACAGAGAGAGAGATTGGAGAGGGAGACAAACAGAAGGAAAAAACGAGGTAGACAGAGACAGAAAGACAGATGTCACAGAGACACAGACCGGATGTCACAGATTTTCAGCTTCTGAATTATATTTTTCTGTTTTGGAATGGAGCCACGTACTGATCCCTTTCAAACGGTGAAGACCCATAGTCATGGCCGCTTATACATAAAGATCGCTTCAGTTTCACCAAAGCACTTGTTTAAACTATGTTACTCAGCCTTATTTCCCCGTTCGAAATCGTGTCAAATCGTGTGCTGACAACCTTCAAATCATGTTCCACATTTAAATAGATTTAATCTGGGTTGGTATGAAGGAAAAACATATTATGTGATTGATAAAACGGATTGAAAAGTATAATTTTTCGGGAAGGTGGGAGGCGGGAGTGGAAAAGAAAACGTTGATTGAAAAATTATTCGAAAAATTCATTTCTCGTCACTGGAAAATCGACACACATAGCAACAACAGACATGCACAAGTCAGTCAAACACGATCACACACACACACACACACACACACACACACACACACACACACACACAAACAAACAAACACGCACGCGCGCGCGCGCGAAAACAGATACACAAATACAGAGAGAGAGGGGGAGAGAAGAGCGAGCAAGACGGAGCGAGAGTTAGGAGAGAAAGACTGACAGACAGACAGAGACAGTGAGAGACACAGAGAGAGACAAACACAGGCAGACAGAGACAGTGAGAGACACAGAGAGAGACAAACACAGGCAGACAGAGACAGTGAGAGACACAGAGAGAGACAAACACAGGCAGACAGAGACAGTGAGAGACACAGAGAGAGACAAACACAGGCAGACAGAGACAGTGAGAGACACAGAGAGAGACAAACACAGGCAGACAGAGACAGAGAGACAGTGATGAGGGAGAGAGGGGAGGGGAGAATGTTCGACAGACAGACAGACAGAAAGAGAGAGAGAGGAGTGGGGAGGTAATATTAGACAGACAGACAGACAAAGAGAGAAAGAGGAGGGGGGGATGAGAGAGAATGTTAGACAGGCAGACAGACAGACAGACGAGAGAAAAAAGGAAAAGGACAAAGTTGCACGAGACAGTAACCGACACTGAGAGACAGAGCACTGAGAGACAGAACAGAGCTGACAAACACTGAGAGACAGAGCTGACAAACACTGAGAGACAGAACAGAGCTGACAAACACTGAGAGACAGAACAGAGCTGACACACACTGAGAGACAGAACAGAGCTGACAAACACTGAGAGACAGAACACTGAGAGACAGAACAGAGCTGACACACACTGAGAGACAGAACAGAGCTGACAAACACTGAGAGACAGAACAGAGCTGACAAACACTGAGAGACAGAACTGAGCTGACAAACACTGAGAGACAGAGCTGAGCTGACAAACACTGAGAGACAGAGCTGACAAACACTGAGAGACAGAACTGACAAACACTGAGAGACAGAACTGACAAACGCTGAGAGACAGAACTGACAAACACTGAGAGACAGAACTGAGCTGACAAACACTGAGAGACAGAACTGAGCTGACAAACACTGAGAGACAGAGCTGAGCTGACAAACACTGAGAGACAGAGCTGACAAACACTGAGAGACAGAACTGACAAACACTGAGAGACAGAACTGACAAACGCTGAGAGACAGAGCTGACAAACACTGAGAGACAGAACTGACAAACACTGAGAGACAGAGCTGACAAACACTGAGAGACAGAACTGACAAACACTGAGAGACAGAGCTGACAAACACTGAGAGACAGAACTGAGCTGACAAACACTGAGAGACAGAACAGAGCTGACAAACACTGAGAGACAGAGCTGACAAACACTGAGAGACAGAACTGACAAACACTGAGAGAGAGAACTGACAAACACTGAGAGACAGAACTGACAAACACTGAGAGAGAGAACAGAGCTGACAAACACTGAGAGACAGAACAGAGCTGACAAACACTGAGAGACAGAACTGACAAACACTGAGAGAGAGAACAGAGCTGACAAACACTGAGAGACAGAACAGACAAACGCTGAGAGACAGAACAGAGCTGACAAACACTGAGAGAGAGAACAGAGCTGACACACACTGAGAGACAGAGCACTGAGAGACAGAGCTGACAAATACTGAGAGACAGAACAGAGCTGACAAACACTGAGAGACAGAACAGAGCTGACAAACACTGAGAGACAGAACAGAGCTGACAAACACTGAGAGACAGAGCACTGAGAGACAGAGCTGACAAACACTGAGAGACAGAGCTGACAAACACTGAGAGACAGAACAGAGCTGACAAACACTGAGAGACAGAACAGAGCTGACAAACACTGAGAGACAGAGCACTGAGAGACAGAGCTGACAAACACTGAGAGACAGAACTGACAAACGCTGAGAGACAGAACTGACAAACGCTGAGAGACAGAACTGACAAACACTGAGAGACAGAGCTGACAAACACTGAGAGACAGAGCTGACAAACACTGAGAGACAGAGCTGACAAACACTGAGAGACAGAGCTGACAAACACTGAGAGACAGAGCAGACAAACGCTGAGGGACAGAGCTGACAAACGCTGAGAGACAGAGCTGACAAACACTGAGAGACAGAACAGACAAACGCTGAGAGACAGAACAGACAAACGCTGAGAGACAGAACTGACAAACGCTGAGAGACAGAACTGACAAACGCTGAGAGACAGAACTGACAAACGCTGAGAGACAGAGCTGACAAACGCTGAGAGACAGAGCTGACAAACGCTGAGAGACAGAGCTGACAAACGCTGAGAGACAGAGCGTACCACACAACCTCGTCAGTGAAGTGAAAGACAAACGAAAAGAAATGCGGTCACGAGTTCGAGTCGTCTTTAAATGGTTCCCTCCAGACCACAAGGGGAATTTACTGGGAAACACTGAATACGTCAGACGGCCCCCTGGACTCTTCACACACACACACACACACACACACACACACACACACTCATATACATACATGCGCGTGCGCGCAAACACACACAGACACAGAAGCAAGGAGCGCGCACACACACACAAACACACACATAGAGGCGCGGGCGCATAGACACAGACACACACACAGACGCGCGCGCGCGTACACACACACACACACACACACACACACACACAGGCGCGCGCGCACAGCAAACAGAGGCGCGCACACGCTCGCACCCATCCCCCCGAACCCCACCCTCACCCCACCACCACCACCACGCGCACACACACAAAGTGAAAAGACGTTGAACCAAAATAAGAAGAAGAAACACACACACACATTTAATTTGATTTAATTTACTTAGCTCGCCCCACATTCCTCTTCACACCCACTCCCACCCGCCCTCTTTTCTTCTTCTTCTTCTCCTCCTTCTTTTCCCCCCTTTCTTTTTTTCGTATATTAAAACGAGTGACTGAGCGTCTCACTGAATCAGCGTGTAATAAAAAGAGAATCACACACACATACACATACACGCGCGCGCAGTAACAGAAGCAAAAAAAACGGAACAATTCTCGAGGAATAAACAGACTCTGAAACGTTTTGAACTTTGAACTGATGCATCACAAATTCATCACTTTCTCCGACTCATGCCAGAAATGTAGCCTGATGGGGACTGGGGGGGTGGGGGGGGGACATAAAAGAAGAAATATAAATCATAAAGGGCGCTTGGTGGTGACAAAGTGAAAACACTATTGTTACGCAGTTTGCGAAACGACGTAACAAATGACGTACTCGCCTTCACTTCATTTGATGATAATCGTCATAATTCAGCATCATGACCGAACAGATCGTAATCAATCGACAGTGGCTGCGACATCCGGAATCGGTGCCATGCTTTATTTTTCATATCGGGGGAAAAGGACCGAAAGTGGAAACGTTGCGAACACAATAAATCCGAGGACACATTTACTGATGAGTTAGGAGAGAGGGTTGAAAGAACGTCCAACCCCCCCAACACCCTTCCCCCTCCTGCTCCAGACAACAATGAGAGAGGAAGCATCTGTTAATCAAGGACAAAGAATCATCGATGGATGGGGGGAGGGGAGGGGGGGAGGAGAGGGGGTGTGAACAAAATATCGAAACAAAGATCGAGTGTGAAAAAAAACCAGCAAAAACTACACTAAAATGTCATCTTGTTTCAGGAACAGGTGGAAGGAAATGGGGGGTGGGGGGGGGGGGAGGAGGGGGGGGGCTAAAGCGAGGATGGAAGAGAGACAAGACAGAACAAGAGGATAACTCAGAACTGTTTTCCTGTAAGGCTACCGACCTGTATACATCTGGTTGCATGTGTTGTATACACACGCATATGAAAATCAACCCTTGAGTTGGGTGAACAACAAAATTTAGAAGGAATAACCTGATGATATAACCAAACTAAAGAACATGCTATGTTAGAGAGACTGAGACAGGAGAGTTTCATGCTGGAAGAAGACGCACAAGCTGGACTCCTTGAAATCAAACGTCACTGGCCAGCCATCAGGCAATAGTCATGGATGTGGGACAAGGTCACTGCTGACGGATGCTGAAAGAAGAATCAAGGCATTCGGAACTAAATGTCTGAGGAAGCTGCTTCACATCTCACTCAGACAGCACAGGGCGAACGATGAGTGAGGACCTTGGTCAAGACACTTGTAGTCCCCCAAGAACCCCTGGTGTCAACCGTTAAACGACGAAATCTGGCTTGGTTCGGACACGTTGTCAGACACGACACCCTGTAACACTCCACCCTGCAGGGCACTGTTGAGAGAGGAGGGCAACGCGGGTCAAGGTCAGGACTGGGATGACCTTCCCGAACCTTCCTTGACAGCTGCCAACGGAACAGTGTGGGGGAGGTCGTCTGTCGATTCTTGTCCACGCCCACCCCGACGACTCCCAAATTAAATGGGACTCACAGTGAAGAAGAAGATGATGATGATTATGAAGACCACACCAAGCCAGCATTGCTGCTTTTTTCTATACCCTTTATCAGCGGTTTAGCCTTCAAGCAAGGAACGGTAAACAGTTTAGGCGACAGAACAGCCAGCCAGTAATACCACACAACAAACTGACGCGTCCAAGACAGCGACACAACGCGGGGGCGATCCCCGCCACTGCCCAAACCTCTGCTCTCAGCATTATTCCTGCATAACAGTCACCGACGTCTCTTGAGACCGGAGGCAGCCTACGCGTTTCTTGCCTTCTAGCCCACAAACATGAATCAATCCTTTCTCCAGCCCACATACATATCAACCACTCCTTACTATAGCCCACATACATATCAACCACTCCTTACTATAGCCCACATACATATCAACCACTCCTTACTATAGCCCACAAACATGAACCACTCCTTTCTCCAGCCCACATACATATCATGAACCACTCCTTTCTTCAGCCCACAAACATACCAACCACTCCTCTCTTCAGCCCACAAACATCAATCACTCCTCTCTCCAGCCCACAAACATGAATCACTCCTCTCTTCCAGCCCACAAACATGAATCACTCCTCTCTTCAGCCCACAAACATATAAACCACTCCTCTCTCCAGCCCACAAACACGAACCACTCCTCTCTCCAGCCCACAAACACGAACCACTCCTCTCTCCAGCCCACGAACATGAACCACTCCTCTCTCCAGCCCACAAACATGAACCACTCCTCTCTTCAGCCCACAAACATAATCACTCCTCTCTCCAGCCCACAAACATAATCACTCCTCTCTTCAGCCCACAAACATGAATCACTCCTCTCTCCAGCCCACAAACATGAACCACTCCTTTCTCCAGCCCACAAACATCAATCACTCCTCTCTTCAGCCCACAAACATGAATCACTCCTCTCTCCAGCCCACAAACATGAACCACTCCTTTCTCCAGCCCACAAACATCAATCACTCCTCTCTCCAGCCCACAAACATCAATCACTCCTCTCTCCAGCCCACAAACATCAATCACTCCTCTCTCCAGCCCACAAACATCAATCACTCCTCTCTCCAGCCCACAAACATGAACCACTCCTTTCTCCAGCCCACAAACATCAATCACTCCTCTCTCCAGCCCACAAACATGAACCACTCCTTTCTCCAGCCCACACACATATCAATAACTCCTTTCTCCAGCCCACAAACATGAACCACTCCTTTCTCCAGCCCACAAACATGAACCACTCCTTTCTCCAGCCCACACACATATCAATAACTCTTTTCTCCAGCCCACACACATATCAATAACTCCTCTCTCCAGCCCACACACATATCAATAACTCCTTTCTCCAGCCCACACACATGTCAATAACTCCTTTCTCCAGCCCACACACATATCAATAACTCCTTTCTCCAGCCCACATACATATCAATAACTCATTTCTCCAGCCCACACACATATCAATAACTCCTCTCTCCAGCCCACAAACATGAACCACTCCTTTCTACAGCCCACACACATATCAATAACTCCTCTCTCTAGCCCACAAACATATCAATAACTCCTTTCTCCAGCCCACAAACATATCAATAACTCCTTTCTCCAGCCCACACACATATCAATAACTCCTCTCTCTAGCCCACAAACATATCAATAACTCCTCTCTCCAGCTCACACACATATCAATAACTCCTCTCTCTAGCCCACAAACATATCAATAACTCCTCTCTCTAGCCCACAAACATATCAATAACTCCTTTCTCAAGGCCACAAACATATCAATAACTCCTCTCTCCAGCCCACAAACATATCAATAAGTCCTCTCTCCAGCCCACACACATATCAATAACTCCTCTCTCTAGCCCACACACATATCAATAACTCCTCTCTCCAGCCCACACACATATCAATAACTCCTTTCTCAAGGCCACAAACATATCAATAACTCCTCTTTCCAGCCCACACACATATCAATAACTCCTCTTTCCAGCCCACACACATATCAATAACTCCTCTCTCTAGCCCACACACATATCAATAACTCCTCTCTCTAGCCCACACACATATCAATAACTCCTCTCTCTAGCCCACACACATATCAATAACTCCTTTCTCAAGGCCACAAACATATCAATAACTCCTCTCTCCAGCCCACACACATATCAATAACTCCTCTCTCCAGCCCACACACATATCAATAACTCCTCTCTCTAGCCCACACACATATCAATAACTCCTCTCTCTAGCCCACAAACATATCAATAACTCCTTTCTCAAGGCCACAAACATATCGATCACTCCTTTCTCCAGCCCACACACATATCAATAACTCCTTTCTCCAGCCCACAAACATCAATAACTCCTCTCTCCAGCCCACACACATATCAATAACTCCTTTCTCAAGCCCACACAGCCCACATACATATCACTCCTCTCTTCAGCTCTCAAACATAGGAATCACTCCTCTCTCCAGCTCTCAAACATAGGAATCATTCTTCTCTCCAGCTCTCAAACATAGGAATCACTCATCTCTCTAGCCCACAAACATAGGAATCACTCCTCTCTCTAGCCCACAAACGAATGAATCACTCCTGTCTTCAGCCCACAAACATAGGAACCACTCATCTATGCACGTGGTAAAAAAACGGAGGGCAACTCAGTTCGAATGTGTTCTTCACCGAAGCGTCAGTTGATATTCCCAGTTTTACGAGGGTTTTTTTCAACATTTTCATAAACCATCAAATATGTGTATGCTTCATGGAATTATGGGCAAAAACAATAAGCTATAGCATCAGTAAGAAAAAAGAAAGCAATAAAAATGAACATATACTAGAAAAATACATACAAATGTTAGAGAAAAAATTCCCACCCAGTGAGGACGACTTAAAGTCTTAACTCCCGAGAGCAAGGTTTCGGTTGCGCATGCGCACTAGAGCCTATCCATAAAAGGGAAAGGGGCGGAGTTTATCTATAAAAAGCGCGAGCACGTGTCCGGTAGAAATGTAAACATGTGGGAGGTGAAAGCAAAACAAAGACCGACTCACTGTTAGCGGAGAAAGATATCCGTGTACTCCTGCCACACAATGTGGTCGTTTACGGTTGCCAACGTCGAGGGGCTGTCTGCATGCTTTCCAATTCTCACCGGACAGTACCACGGGCTGGTGCTATTTTTATCTGACAGACACGTCTAGCGCAAACACAAACGGCTCTAGCTCCGCCCCTTTTCTCTGCATTCAAATTTTGTATTACGTGTAGCTGACACATTTTGTACTTTCCAAAGCCAATTCAGGTCTAGATTGGAAGCTGCTAGGCAAATCTCGCTCTCTGCCATAAATGAAGCCAAACCGTAGCTTTATTAGGCTTTTATTTTGAATAAACCTTCACCGACGTCACAGTGTCAGACTCTGGTGAGAAACTGGCTTGATTCAAATCGCCCGCCATTTATAGTCCGGTTCAGGCTTTAAAACTATTACAAGAAGGAAAAAAAAGGAACAGTTGTTAGAAATTAGAAAAATAAAGAAGGGGGGAATAATTCTGAGGTCAAATGTAAAATGGGCATTACAAGGGGAAAAGATTAACAAATACTTCTGCTCGTTGGAGAAAAGACATTATATAAGCAAACAAATGTTGAAATTACAGACAAAGCAAAGTCGGATGTTATTAGAAACAGATGAAATGTTAAAAGAGAAAAAGCATTCGACTCGGTAGATTGGAACTACATGAAAAGAGTCATCCAAGCTTTTGGCTTTGGAAAAGGCATGTCAGTGGATAGCAACATTCTGTTCTGATATCAGATCATATGTAGTGGTAAACGGGAAGGTATCTAGTAATTTTTATGGAAAAAAGAGGCTGCCGACAGGGTGATCCTATTTTCCCGTATCTACTTCTTCTGGCATGTAAAAGTTCGAGATTATGAGGAAATAAAGGGGATAAAAATATTAGACACTATGTTTAAAGTAAGCCAATTTGCAGACTACACTTGTTTTGTTTTATTTTTGTTTGTTTGTTTGTTTGTTTGTTTGAATGGGACCAGAAATCGTACGAGAAGCAATTTGAAACATTAACTGGGTTCCAAGAGATCTCAGGTCTGAAGCTTCATTTTGAGAAAACTGCCAATGTTTGGTTGGGGAAAAAGAAAAAAATCACCAATTGTTTATTCATCTCATAAGGAAATGGATGGAACCCCTAAAAGTTAAAAATTCTAAGTATTTGGCTTTCAGTTCATCTTAAAACAGTAAATGAAATGAACATATCAGAAAAGTTTGATGAAGTAAAAAAAAAAAAAAAAAAATCTTAAGTGTGGTCAATACGATTGTGCACTCCTATGGGAAAGAACAGCAGTTTTGAAATCTCTTATACTGTCCAAACTTGTGTTCCAATGGATCTTACTTCACAATCCTCCAGATAAAGATGAACAATTACAAGATCAAACGAATACATGCAGTCCAGAATATCGAGGATGGTGGAATTGGAATACTATATATTCAAACCTTTGTACATGCTTTAAAACTAGCAGTGGATTAGAAAATTACGTACATGTGACTCAAAGTGGGAAAAAATATTACGAGCACTCTGTCATGGACTCATGACACTGTGCATGTATCGAAAGTATTTTGACACGCCTTTTTCTTTTCGTATCATCTTCCAATCAAAAATGTGCTCTACCCTTCCTCTATGTGTCACGTCTTTTTTCTCCTTCTTTTTTCATCTTCTTCAGTTCTCATTAATATTATAAGTTCATTATTTCTCTCTTCTCTTTGTTTGTGTGTTGTATTTGTTTTGTTTTTCTATACAAATTGTTATGATTTGAATATGTATTTGATGTTTATGTTATTTTAAAAAATGTGTTTGTTCAGATAATAAATGCCAGATATTTCCATCCTGTTCATGTCTCCCCAGGATGTTCAGAAATCATCCTTGGCATACGGTCTGCTCGAACACACTCACATCCACCCTCCTACTCAACCTTCCCTCCTCCCTGCAAGTTGTGTATGTGTCTGTGACGGACATAGCTCCGTCCCACGTTCCCCCATTTCTGCTGTGGCTTGCAGGAAGTTGGACCGGTCCGCCGGGAGTCGGCTGTGGCAGATGACAGATGCGCTGCCGTCACGTCTGCTGTAATACTGGGTACAGGAGGTTCCTACGCTGCGCCAGTTCGGGTGGCACGTGCATGCATTGTAGGCTGCGCTGGTGTGTAACTGCGTATGTTTCATAAAATCGAACAATGACGTTTTTCTTGTTTTTGTTGTTTTATCGTTTTCTTCGTTGTTATAAGTATGTTTCATCTTCTCTGTGCCTGTCCGTCTTCGTGTGCTGTTTTGTTTATCATGACCGAGTTTAAGTAGAATAAAAATGAAAACAAATTAAGAAAATAAGAAGACATCCTAACCAGTCTTTCTTTTTTAAAATTATTTTGTTATTTCATGTCTGCCTACCTTCTTATCTCTACCGTGCTCTATGTCATTCTATTAATCCATTTATAAGAACTGCAACGTGGACAAGAGAAGAAAGGGAAAGAAAAATGAAAAGTAAAAATAAAAACAGTTATCAAGTGGACGATTCTACACAGAAACATTCACAACCAGTTCCAAGCACAAAAATAGTCCTGATCGTCTCAAGCACAGCTCTATTTCATTCGGCAAGGCTAATGGACAGACTGGCGAATGCTGAAGAAGGAGAACAAATTCCCTCAGCATCATTTCTTTCCATCAGTGTGGAAGAAAGAAGGTTTCTCTGGAAACGAAGAGCCCGGAGAACGCGGGAAGAAGACGACAGCAATAAACCATAATCTCATTTTCTCGATGTGTCGGGGAGGGCTGATGGAGGGAAAGAGGAGCAGGAGAAAATAAGGAAAGGAGAGACAGTCTCACCAGAAGTGCCCCTGTCAGCACCAAGCGACACAGGGCCTGACTGACTGACACCATTCACTTGTCGCCAGTACAACACCACCTCTGCATCTCTGCCTCTTCCTCTCTCTCTGGCGGCATAACTGTCCCGGCGACAACAATGAATGACAATATGTGCAGAGACTAACGACCGCCGGTCCAGGTTTAAGACGTTGTTTCCCACTTTTTACGATCCAAACGACCGTCGCACCATAATGAAGAGGCATCCCTCTGTCACAGATAGACCAGTGCACACACACACACACACACGCACACATGCACGCGCGCGCGCGCGCACACACACACACACACACACACACACACCCTTACATCACATATTATCGTCAACGTATAATTATTGTAGCCGGTGCATATGATTTATTTTTAATCTAATTTTCCTTATATTTTTTCTTTTTCTTTATTTCTTTCTTTTTTGTGGTCACACTCCTGTCATACCCGCCGGTGGTAATATATGCCGAAATGCGACAATCTGTGCCGAAGTGCGACAATATAAACACGGCGACAATGTGCCGAAGTGCCACAATATAAACACGGCGACAATGTGCCGAAGTGCGACAATATAAACACGGCGACAATGTGCCGAAGTGCGACAATATAAACACAGCGACAATGTGCCGAAGTGCGACAATATAAACACGGCGACAATGTGCCGAAGTGCCACAATATAAACACGGCGACAATGTGCCGAAGTGCGACAATATAAACACGGCGACAATGTGCCGAAGTGCCACAATATAAACACGGCGACAATGTGCCGAAGTGCGACAATAATAAACACGGCGACAAACTGTGCCGAAGTGCGACAATATTAACTCGGCGACAAATTGTGCCGAATTGCCACAATATAAAGCCTGCGACAATATTTACCGAAGAGCGACAACATAGATGCGGCGACAATATGTGCCGAAGTGCCACAATATAAACCCGGCGACAATATGTGCCGAAGTACCACAATATAAACCCGGCGACAATGTGCCGAAGTGCCACAATATAACCCGGCGACAATTTGTGCGAAGTGCGACAATATGTGCTGAAGTGCGACAATATAAACCCAGTGACAATATGCGATGTGCGACAACATAAACACGGTGACAATATTTACCGAAGTGCGACAACAAAAATCTCGCGACATTATGTGCCGAAGTGCCACAACATAAATCCGGCGACAATACATGCCGAAGTGCCACAACATAGATCCGGCGACAATACGTGCCGAAGTGCGACAACATAGATCCGGCGACAATACGTGCCGAAGTGCCACAACATAGATCCGGCGACAATACGTGCCGAAGTGCGACAACATAGATCCGGCGACAATATGTGCCGAAGTGCCACAACATAGATCCGGCGATAACACATGCCGAAGTGCCACAACATAGATCCGGCGACAATACGTGCCGAAGTGCCACAACATAGATCCGGCGACATTATGTGCCGAAGTGCCACGACATAGATCCGGCGATAACACATGCCGAAGTGCCACAACATAGATCCGGCGACAATACGTGCCGAAGTGCCACAACATAGATCCGGCGATAACACATGCCGAAGTGCCACAACATAGATCCGGCGACAATACGTGCCGAAGTGCCACAACATAGATCCGGCGACAATATGTGCCGAAGTGCCACAACATAGATCCGGCGATAACACATGCCGAAGTGCCACAACATAGATCCGGCGACAATACGTGCCGAAGTGCCACAACATAGATCCGGCGACAATATGTGCTGAAGTGCCACAACATAGATCCGGCGACAATACGTGCCGAAGTGCCACAACATAGATCCGGCGATAACACATGCCGAAGTGCCACAACATAGATCCGGCGACAATACGTGCCGAAGTGCCACAACATAGATCCGGCGACAATATGTGCCGAAGTGCCACAACATAGATCCGGCGACAATACGTGCCGAAGTGCCACGACATAGATCTGGCGACAATATGTGCCGAAGTGCCACAACATAGATCCGGCGATAACACATGCCGAAGTGCCACGACATAGATCTGGCGACAATATGTGCCGAAGTGCCACAACATAGATCCGGCGACAATATGTGCCGAAGTGCCACAACATAGATCCGGCGACAATATGTGCCGAAGTGCCACAACATAGATCCGGCGACAATACGTGCCGAAGTGCCACGACATAGATCTGGCGACAATATGTGCCGAAGTGCGACAACATAGATCCGGCGACAATATGTGCCGAAGTGCGACAACATAGATCCGGCGACAATATGTGCCGAAGTGCGACAACATAGATCCGGCGACAATATGTGCCGAAGTGCCACGACATAGATCCAGCGACAATACATGCCGAAGTGCGACAACATAGATCCGGCGACAATACATGCCGAAGTGCGACAACATAGATCCAGCGACAATACATGCCGAAGTGCGACAACATAGATCCAGCGACAATACATGCCGAAGTGCGACAACATAGATCCAGCGACAATACATGCCGAAGTGCGACAACATAGATCCGGCGACAATACGTGCCGAAGTGCGACAACATAGATCCGGCGACAATATGTGCCGAAGTGCCACAACATAGATCCGGCGACAATATGTGCCGAAGTGCGACAACATAGATCCGGCGACAATATGTGCCGAAGTGCGACAACACAGATCCGGCGACAATATGTGCTGAAGTGCGACAACATCAATCCGACGACTATTTGCTCCACAGCGCTCCCTCTGCTTGTGGTGATGGACATCTCTGATGGACAGGGCTCCTCCACCCCATATTCCCTCCACCCCACCCCTCCCCCTCTCTTGCACGGAAGCTGTGACAATCCGACACTGACCACTGCGTCGCTGTCGTGGTTGCAATGACGTCAGGAAGTGCGTCAAACGACCAGCAGCGTTCTTGCACTGTTTTCTTTCAGTGGTCTCAACTCAGGACAGGGAAAGTATACTATCTAAAAATTCATTTTCCGTTTCCTTCCATCGTTTTCCAATGATGTCATCCTGCTTGTCTGTTTTTTCCCCAAATAAGTTGGAGAGTGACGAGGTGAGCTGGGGATGGAACGGGGGTCAAGATAATTAACCAAATAGGTAATCTACCACACACACACACACACACACACACACACACACATAAAAATAAGAGAATCTATTATGTTTTGAGAGGTATGGGTCAAAGGGTAAAGGAATATCATCTTTAAAAAAAAAAAAATTTAAAAGAGAATATATTTTGTTTTGAGAGGTATGGGTCAAAAGGTAAAGGAATATTTTTATTTTATTTTTTTTATTTTTTTTTTTTTAAACAAAAAATGTTGAAAGCCTGCGGCAATGAAAGGGAGACAAAAGGTGGTGGTCGTGGTGACGAACGAAAGGAAGTAGGGAAGACGACAAGGAACAGGACAGGACAGGACAAGACAGGACTTTGTATAAGATTTTCATGTTGTCCTGTTCACTTATCACTGTGTTGTGATATGTTCCAAATATAATACTATTTAAACCAAGTAAAGAAATGAACTGTAATGAGAACAAAAAATCGCATTTTATCGACAGTAGCACAACTTGTACACCACGCAGAACAGAAAAAACAAGACGCTGGACTTAAAACTTCCACGGCCCCGGGCACTATGTCTCAGCATCATCCACAGCGGCCAAAGGCGACTGGCTCCCAGTTTCAGTGGCTCAAGGAGGCGTCACTGCGTTCGGACAAATCCATATACACTACACCACATCTGCCAACGCGCTTAGTCAGGCCTTGAGAAAAAAAAGTAAATAAATAATAGATAAATACACAAAAAAGAACTACTAATAATATGTATAAGGTGCAAAAACTTGATGAAGTCAACTATAAGCGTACAAAAAAATAAAATAAAATAAAATAAATAAATAAATTTAAAAAAAAGAATAATAATAAAATAAATAAATAAATAAGACAACAATGATGGTAAATAAGCAAATAAATGTAAAACATGCAGACATACATACACACACAAAAAAAAACCCAACAACCCAGATATGCACCAAACATGCAGTTTCACAGATATGAAAGCACAGTCAAATACACAAACGTACATGAGCCCCAACACACACACACACACACACACACACACATTACCCTGCACCGCTCCCAGCGGTAGATAACAAAACTAAGCTTGATTAACCCTTCCACTTTCAGCCTCCCCTCATCACCTGATGTCAGGTGTATTGTACTGTACCATTTCCTTTCTTTTTTTCTTTTCTTTTTTTCTTTTCTTTTTCCTTTGTGTCATAACAAATTTC